>NC_051164.1:11757805-11815939 GCF_013339745.2 Dermacentor silvarum | reverse complement strand
GATACCTGCTAAAGCATCTCAACAAGTTGCCACCAGAGGATCCCTTCAAGGTCAGGAGCTTTGTGACAGTTGTTCTGCAGCAGGGCATCAGAGGAACGAACTGCGGTAGGTCCATCGACATCGAGGAATTTTTCTACTCTGTCCTTCACGACGAGCTGCTTTGACGACTAACTGTTTTCCAGCAATGACTGAACTCATTGACCATTCCGGTACCATTGCCTTTCAAAATGAGTGAGGTGTGCCCAGATAGCAATTCCTCGAGCTGTTGAGATGTTATCTTGGCGCTGTCCTAATTTTGTTCGAAAACAACCTGTACATTCAGAAGCAGGGTATTTGCATCGGCTCTTGTGGAACCCCTGCTATCTGTGAAATTTTTGTCGCCAGCTTTGACAGTCGACTGCAACGGCAGCCCGACTGAGCAGTACTAGGCGGAGTAAAAATGTTTAGATATGTAGACAATTCTTTGTCCATTTAAATTTACACGCACGGACACGCTTAACTTCGGTGGCGATGTCAGTCGTACAAGTTTTCAGAAAGTGCTCTTTCTCACTCAAATTCATGTTTCAGCTCAAGCAAGCCCATTCCAATCAGTTCTTAGACCTTCGCATACTTTTTAATGAAAGTGGCCACATCTGGACTTACATGCAAAGATCAAAGAAAGCCATTCTACCCTTCGACTCCTCACATTCGAAACTGATTAAAAGGAGACACGCAAAACCATGTTTCAGGTAGGCTCTCTGGAAGTCTTGCCCACACACGATAACGAAAAGCTTCAGACATCAAGTTGAAAGGTTACAGCAGGTCAGTTTCCCGCGACCGCTTCTTCAAGCCGTCGCAGAAACCCTGCTTAAACGGCTGCGAAAAGAGTCAGCGGTAGACGCTGCAGATACCCCGCAGAAGAGGCGTTTAATCGATGTTGTGCCATATGTTCACAAGGTTTCGCACAAGTTAAGGAAAGTCGAAGGGAAGTATGGAGTGGATCTTGTGTTCTTTCTCAGCGGCATGCAAGTTGGCACAACTATGCAAACGCATCACAGCTTGTCAGGAAAGGATTTGCTGTACTACAAAAGAGGCGTATAAGTATGGTCCGTGCGCCACTTCTGTCGTGTACAGTATTCCTTTAAACTGCGGTCGTGATTACTTGGGACAGACAGGCCAGTGCCTGAACGACCGACTGCGACAACGCTACAGGTGTTGGAAATCGGGAGAAAGGTCGAATCTTGCTCTATACACTGCAAAAGTTGCTCTTGCTATCCGTGGTTGAGGAATATTGAAGGTGCAGGCAATGTTAAAGCCAAGTTAGAACGATAGCTTTTGGACGCGGCGGTAATCGAAAATTCTGGACCTGGTAAGTGCGTTAGCGTCGCTTGGGTGGCACTTGTAAACAAAGAAACGCGACTCATGGGTAGCTGCAGCTAAGCTGGTTCGTTACTTCTGCTTTTTTACGCTTCTAGTTTGTTATGCCTCCTGTGCATGTTGCGCGCATTTGACGGAGTACTCATGCTTCTCAACTATCACATGTCATGAATAGATTGTACATGGGTTAGAATGTTCTTTTTCGCCGTATCTCAGTTTCTGCGCGTGCACTGTACGTTGCTGATTTCGGGTTGTCTTGGGCTCATGCGCGCATTCTCTTGCTGCAGGAATTTTTTTCCTATAAATGTTCAGAGTTGACAGTAGCGCTTGTCCCGTCCATCTCGCCTCACTTTGTCCCGTCTTTCGCGCTTCACCGTACTCAAATATGCGTCACCAACTGGCCCGAAATTCCACTCTTCTGTACCTAGAACATGTTATTGAACCTCCCTAATGTTATTTTTTTATGCAGATCTCCAATGAGTATCTCAGATTCCCGTATTCCAATACATATGAAGCGTATAAATGCTTTCATTTGAGAGGCACTTCACTTGTCGAAGTTATGACGATCAGAATTAAACCAATACATTGCCACTGCATATTCGCACCGCAGACACACGAAGCGACAATTTCGCTGCCAACCACAATGCCAAACGACAAGGCAACACAGGATATTGACACGTATACATGTTTATCTTACACCGGTGGCCGCTTTCCACCGGCTAACAAGTGTTAAACGTTATCGCTCGGCGCAGGACGCGCCTACATCGGAAGCTTCTCGAACGTTATCGATGCTTCTATCCTTCGTCTGTTGTCACCGACACTCATGTAATCTGATCGTATGAGCGACGCGAATTGTCTAGAACTTTCTGGAAGACACGCGGGCATCAGGGATTAATCTGGAACCTTCGGTGACTCAGGTATAAAAGCCGACGCGTTTCGCCGCTGATCAGATTTTCGACGACCGCCGACTGTGATCGCCGCTTTCGTTGTGCTTTGAGTGTAGCTTGCTTTTGTGGGCACAGGTTCGCCCAATAAAGAATCAGTTTCGTCATACACAGTTTTACGACTGTTTCCTTCAGCGTCACTACTACGTGACTTCTGGTGGAGGTGCTTTTGTGTCCATGCAGACGCCCCCGAAAAGCCGTGATCCAAGCCCGAACCCCGAAGAGAGTACCAACGTTGTCCCGGAGCATCGAGCTAGCCTCAGGCTACAAAACCAACCCCCGGAGTACGGACTTCTTCCCGAGAAGACGAAAAGGAGAAAAGTCACGACCTCGGCAGCAGCTACCATGACAGCCCCTGCGCCGACATCTGCAATCGTGATGCAACAACCCAGGGAGCCGCCGACTTTCCGCGGTTCACCATGTGAAGACCCCGAATGCTGGCTGGAGGCATACGACCGGGTCGCTACGTTCAACAAGTGGGACTGCGACGAGAAGCTGCGCCATGTTTACTTCTCGCTTGAAGACGGTGCCAGAGCCTGGTTCGAGAATAGGGAGCGTGCACTAACAACCTGGGACCTCTTCCGAGCCGCATTCCTGGACACCTTCACTTGCGTCGTCCGAAAAGAATGAGCTGCAGCCTTGCTGGAGAACAGTGTACAGCTTCCGAATGAGAGCATCGGTATGCACACTGAAGAAATGACTCGATTATTCCGGCACGCCGACCCCGCTATGCCCGAAGACAAGAAAGTTCGCATGCTCATGCGGTGAGTTAAGCAGGAGCTATTCGCCGAACTTGTGCGGAATCCACCAACGACAGTCCAAGACTTTCTCTCGGAGGCTACGACGATCGAGAAAGCACTGGACATGCGCAACCGGCAATACAATCGCCGTTCGACGCCACAGTACGCCAAAGTCCAAGGGCTCTCCCACGACCTACGAGACACCATCAGGGCGATAGTACGCGAAGAGCTGTAGAAGTTGCTACCATCGTCGCAGCCTCAAGTTGCTTCCATCGCCGATATCGTGCGGGAGGAAATCCAGCAATCGCTAGGACTTCCCAAATCACCGCAACCCCAGCCGGAAGCGATGACCTACGCCGCCATGGCCCGTCGTCAAGGCCCCCCTCCGAGCTCGCGCCAGGGCCCCGTAACGCCGCAGTTCCGTCGTCCACCGCCGCCGCCGCCGCCAGCATGCCCACCCGTCGCCCAGCGCAGCTACCAGAGGAAGACGGACATTTGGCGCACCCCCGACCACCGCCCGCTCTGCTATCACTGCGGGGAAGCCGGCCATGTCTACCGCCGATGCCCATACCGCGAGATGGGCCTACGAGGGTTCGCCGTCAACGCGCCACGTCCACAGGTTGCCGAGCGACCACGCGACATCGCTGACTACCTCGCCGGAGCCCAGTGGCAACCACGACGACCCTCACGCTCGCCGTCGCCAGGACGTTACCTGTCGCCGCAGCGTCGACCATACACTCGCCCAGCCCGGGGCCGGTCCGTGAGCCCCTATCCGGAAAACTAAAGGCAGCAACCGATGGAGGTGCGGTTGCTGTACGACACAATTCCGAAGATCCTCCGCCGCCGAAGAAGAAGATTCGCGAATCATCACGACGAATTATCAGCACGCCGCCTGGCAAGAGTCTTGACGACAACACTTCGCCGCCTAAAGACCTGCCGACGCGACGTAGCAGCAGCGGAGCAAGCCGACGCAGCCGTGATCCGACGCCACGATTTAACCGCAACGCCAGACGACGGTCTACCGAATTAGACGTGCTAATCGATGGTCATAACGTCACTGCTCTCGTCGACACTGGAGCCGACTATTCCGTCTTCAGTGGCTCGTTCGCCGCCAAGTTGAAGAAGGTGAAAACAGCCTGGCAAGGACCCGATATCCGGACAGTGGGAGGCCACCTAATAACGCCGACTGGAATCTGCACAGCTCGAGTCACGGTAAACAACCGCACTTACCCGGCGAGCTTCGTAATCCTGCAGCACTGCTCCAGGGATGTCATCCTAGGCATGGACTTCTAAATCAACACGGTGCAGTCATCGACTTAAGGTCCAAGTCGATAACGCTTTCAACGCACAACGCGATACCACCGGATACAAGCATAAGTTACCATGCCTTGAATGTGCTTGAAGAACAAGTCACCGTTCCGCCTCGCTCCAGCGTAATGATTTCCGTCGGTACCGAAGTGCCTGCAGACATGGAGGGCGTCATCGAGGGCGATCATCACTTACTGCTCGACCGTGAAATTTGCGTCGCTAGAGGCATAGCTGAGCTACGTGCAGGGAAAGCAAGGGTGATGCTCACGAACTTCAGCCCCGAATACAAGCTCATTAACAAAGGCACCACGGTCGCCTACATCGACGAAATAGTACAAGCCAGCAGTGCTTTCGCCTTCACGGATTCCAGTGCACCTGCAACGACGACTATAGTACCTGAACCAACTTTCGACGTCAATCAGAACCTTCCCAGGCATAAGGAAGAACAACTAAAAGCTCTGCTCCTGCAATACAAGGACTGCTTCTCGTCGTCGTCAAAAGTTCGACAAACCCCTGTCGCTAAGCACCGCATCATAACCGACGAAAATCTTCGTCCACTCCGTCAGAGCCCGTACCGAGTTTCGGCGCGCGAACGCGAGGCCATAAGGCAACAAGTCGACGAAATGCTACGCGACGACATCATCCAGCCGTCCAAGAGTCCGTGGGCGTCCCCCGTGGTGTTAGTGAAGAAGAAGGATGGAACCCTACGTTTCTGCGTCGATTATCGTCGCCTCAACAAGATCACGAAGAAGGACGTATACCCCCTCCCACGGATTGACGACGCCTTGGATCGACTCTACAACTCAAAGCATTTTTCGTCGATGGACCTCAAAACCGGCTACTGGCAAATTGAAGCCGACGAGAAGGACCGGGAGAAAACTGCTTTTATAACACCAGACGGACTGTTCGAGTTCAAGGTCATGCCGTTTGGTCTTTGCTCGGCACCTGCGACTTTCCAACGCGTCATGGATACAGTACTGGCAGGCTTGAAGTGGCAGACTTGCCTCGTCTATTTGGACGACGTCGTTGTGTTTGCCTCAAGCTTCGAAGAACACCTGCGGCGCCTTGAAACAGTTCTTCAAGCAATCAAAACCTCCGGACTCACGTTGAAGCCCGAAAAGTGCCGCTTCGCATATGAGGAGCTCTTGTTTTTGGGCCACGTCACCAACAAGTCTGGAGTGCGCCCCGACCCTCAGAAAACTGCGGCCATCTCCAACTTTCCTCCGCCCGCTGACAAGAAGGCAGTGCGTAGATTTCTTGGACTGTGCGCCTATTACAGGAGCTTCGTCAAGAATTTTTCACGGATCGCTGAGCCACTGACGTATCTCACGAAGGCCGACGTCGAGTTCAAGTGGGAGACTCCGCAAGTCGAAGCATTCGAAGAACTGAAGCGACGCCTGCAATCGCCGCCAATACTTGCGCATTTCGACGAAAACGCCGATACCGAAGTCCACACCGAGGCAAGCAGCGTAGGACTCGGCGCTGTGCTTGTGCAAAGGACTGACGGACTAGAAAGGGTTGTAAGTTACGCTAGGCGGTCGCTATCGAAGGCGGAAGCAAATTATTCCACAACAGAAAGGGAGTGCCTCGCCATCATCTGGGCTACATCAAAGTTTCGCCCCTATCTCTATGGCAGGCCCTTTAAAGTTGTGAGCGACCACCACGCCTTGTGTTGGCTAGCTAACTTGAAGGATCCTTCAGGTCGCCTCGCACGATGGAGCCTGAGACTTCAAGCATTCGACGTCACCGTCGTTTACAAGTCCTGACCTCGACCCCCTCACCGACTACGGAGGGATCCTGGCGGCATACAGAGAGGCCAGGAGAGCCTTTCCGCCCCCGCATCATGAACTGTCACGTGCGGAAGCAGTGCAGCTCCGACAATTGCAAACAGAATGCGTGCTAACGCCAGCATTGGCCCGGCACGTATGCCCCGACATGTTTGTGGACGCAAAGTGTAGCGTGTGCGAACGTGAACTAGCCACCCTCCGCCACATCATGTGGGGCGGGTGTAACAGTGCTGTGCACAACGGGAACGGGCAGTGCCAGGACGCCACGTATCCCAAAGAGGTGGGAGCTTGGATACGCTCCGAAGACTCAACGACGCAACGAAGGGCCATCCAGCGGCTTGAGGAGGCTCTGGCAAAGCAGAAGAGAAAGGGAGCCGACTCCCCGGACGACGGGAGCGGAGGAGCCCGAGTATCCAATGCCTAGCCGGAGCACAACGTCCTCAGGATGTAGGCCCTGGGACTATAGGACTCTATTAGCCTTAGTCCTCAGATAGGGAACACCCGCGCCCTGCGTGGCCGGTGACTTCCCGCATGCCGGATGCGTAAATAAATGTTGTTTCTCTCTCTCTCTCTCCGGGCGAAAGCACTCTGACGTCGATTGTCTCGCGCCTCCGTCGAACCGCCGCCACAAGACGACCAGGATGAGGACACTTTCTTGGGACCCATCAGTGCCGACGAATTCGCCGAACAACAGCGAGCCGACCCGGAACTAAGGAGCCTTGTAGACTACCTGGAAGGCAAGACCGTCATTGTGCCGAAGGTGTTCAGGCGAGGATTGGCGTCGTTTTTCTTGCAAAACGACATTCTCCTAAAGAAGAACTTCTCGCCTCTCCGAGCCAACTACCTCCTCGTGGTACCCTCAGCATTGCGTCCAGAGGTTCTGCAAGCTTTCCATGACGACCCAACGGCTGGACATCTCGGTTTTTCCCGCACTCTCGCGAGGATACAAGAAAAATACTACTGGCCTCGCCTCTCTGCCGACGTCACCCTTTACGTAAGGACATGCCGAGACTGTCAGCGACGCAAAACACCGCCGACAAGGCCAGCCGGACTTCTACAGCCAATCGAGCCACCTCGCCGACCGTTCCAGCAGATCGGGATGGACTTACTGGGGCCTTTTCCGACGTCGACGTCCGGGAATAAATGGATCGTCGTCGCTACGGACTACCTCACCCGCTACGCCGAAACAAAAGCCTTGCCCAAAGGCAGTGCCGCCGAGGTAGCCCGTTTCTTCGTTGAGAACATCCTCCTGCGTCACGGTGCCCCAGAAGTCCTCCTCACCGACAGAGGCACGGCCTTTACGGCAGAACTAACTCAAGCGATCCTGCGGTACAGCCAGACAAGCCATCGCCGCACCACCGCCTACCACCCGCAGACGAATGGCCTCACCGAGCGCCTAAATAAGACCATCGCCGACATGCTGGCAATGTACGTCGACGTCGAACACAAGACGTGGGATGCCATCCTTCCGTACGTGACCTTCGCATACAACACGGCCGTGCAAGAAACGACGCACATGGCGCCGTTCAACCTGGTCTACGGAAGGAACCCGGCAACGACGCTTGACGCCATGCTACCGGACGTCGCTGACGAAGAAAATCTCGACGTTGCCACTTATTTGCAGCGTGCCGAAGAAGGTCGACAGCTCGCCCACCTTCGCATCAAGAACCAGCAGAGGACCGACAGCCGACACTACAATCTTCGACGACGCTACGTCGAGTACCAGCCCGGCGACCGTGTTTGGGTCTGGACTCCGATTCGCCGACGAGGACTTAGCGAGAAACTGTTGCGTCGCTATTTCGGACCATATAAGATAATCCGACGTATTGGCGCACTGGACTATGAGGTCGTGCCAGACGGCATTTCGCAATCACAGCGGCGCCGGGCACGACCTGAAGTCATCCATGTGGTGCGTCTTAAGCTTTTCTACGCCCGCTGACGACGTTAGGTACTTTGTTACTTTGTTATTGTTTTCTTTTGTTTATTACGCGTGCTTTTGTTTTCGCTTTCATGTTTGTAGCATCAGGACGATGCTTTTTAAGGGGAGGGTATTGACACGTATACATGTTTATCTTTCACCGGTGGCCGCTTTCCACCGGCTAACAAGTGTTAAACGTTATCGCTCGGCGCAGGACGCGCCTGCATCGGAAGGTTCTCGAACGTTACCGATGCTTCTATCCTTCGTCTGTTGTCACCGACACTCATGTAATCTGATCGTATGAGCGACGCGAATTGTCTAGAACTTTCTGGAAGACACGCGGGCATCAGGGATTAATCTGGAACCTTCGGTGACTCAGGTATAAAAGCCGACGCGTTTCGCCGCTGATCAGATTTTCGACGATCGCCGACTGTGATCGCCGCTTTCGTTGTGCTTTGAATGTAGCTTGCTTTTGTGAGCACAGGTTCGCCCAATAAAGAATCAGTTTCGTCATACACAGTTTTACGACTGTTTCCTTCAGCGTCACTACTACGTGACAATATCTTGTTGTAATTAACTACTGCATCCAATTTGAAGCTTACTGGTAACTCTAGTATCCATAATGTAACTTCGTTGTAATGGTTATCTGTCAAGTGGCCCACTTGTCACGGAGGTGCTTGGTGTGGATGAGGCGCTGATACCTAATATTGTATTTAAGGTTACATACTCCTCGTGTCATCTTCGCTCATCTATTTAGGGAGATTTGCTAAGAATCGATACATATCAGTACCACATACGCAGCGCGCAACTTGTCTATTCGGGCAAACACTCAGTGGCCCAAGCTGTTTATTAAACCTGCAGCAGCCAGGCGCAATTTGCCCATTCGGGCACATACCATTTGATGAGAGCATCGCACGCGTAATGCGATGACGTGGATTGGTATCCCGCCTGCAACCAGTGCTTTGTTTCGTCCACTTTCAGTTCCGTTTATTTATCATTTATATAGTTTAAGCAGGTGGATTCAATAAACTTTATTGTGACGGCCAGGCTCGTGTTGTCCTAGGTGGGTGTGGTCCCTATTCCAGAAAACCAGGGCTTCCTGCCGACATCCTAGGCATATTCATGAGCCCGAAGCTGGTGCACAGGGTCCTAAAACAATTTACTCTATGCTTTCGTTCATGTCATTGTCTGTTACCCTCGTATGTTTTGTACTGGAGCAGTAAAATTGTGTACACTCCGCCCATTACAAATAAATATATTTTATTGTATTAATTTATTTATTTCAACCTATTTATTTATATGAAATACTGCCAGGCTCATTTCGAGGCCATAGCAGGCAGTCATATGATTATATGATGTATGATATATGCAATGAAGAATTAACCATGTACATTTGTACTCATTTAAAATATGTCAATATTCGAAGGCTTAAAACGAAGCATTATTGTTCACATATTATAAATAAAAAATACCAGAAACAACGATCAATACAGTTCTTAAATTTCGTACAGAACTTGACATTGTTACAAATATAAGAAGTGCACAAAAACACACTAAAGTTAACTATAATATTATAAGTGGAAATTGGAACAAATATACAAAAAACTAATCTTTCTTATCACTTTTTACATTTTCTTATATTTTAGGAAATTCAGTTTGCAAAATAAAAGTTGTTGATGCATCTACGCGTACTTTTCAGAACTCGTGAAGAAAACATGAAATTCTAAAAGAATCGTTATTGCAAGAAAACTCATTTAGTGTATATGGATGTCTATGGGGAGCTATGCAGGTTACTGAAAAGAAAACGCATACTAAAGTACGTATTTTTAGACTGCTGTGTAGTATTTTGTGTAGGATTTCAGGCGAGCTTGTTTTGCTCGAAGCACCAAAGTTGCCATTCCTGACTGTGTTAGGAGTAGGTTAATCACTGCGCCAATAGTTTATAGGAATGAACCAAATTGTATTGCTTTGTGCATTTTGCTCCTTAGTTATATTATTTTTAGATGAAGGAAACCACAGCGCATACTCAATAAACGGTCTCAGAAAGGTAGTGTAAACTAAAAGTTAGATGTAGTGTACGAAAGTCGCAGTACCTTTTAAAAAGAACAGTTAGAAATGTGCAAGAAGCAACATTGTTAATATGGCGTTCCCAGTTAAGATCAGGCGCGATTGTTAAACCAAAATATTTCTGCTCTCAAACTCTAGCTATGGGGCATCCATTGAACGTGAAGGGAAAATATTAAGGGTACTTTTTGTAGTTACTGGCAACTGAACAGTCTTGTTTGCGTTACTGGTCATTTGCCGTTTATTTCACCATTCATAATTTTTTGCAAGTGTGGTTGAGCACAACAGGGTCCTCGTAACTACTTATTTTTCAAGATCACTTTCAAGATACGGTGCGCGCGGCCGTGCCAAAATACGTTTGATCGGTCTGTGCCGGCGTCCTTTTATCCCGGGTCATAATGGTTCGGCACGGATGGAAAAAGCGCTAAAGAGCGATAACGGCTTTTGATCGGAACGTCATCAGCGCATCTGGCACCGCCACCTGCAGTATACTTTACTTGTGTTAATAATGCACCTTACGCCTCCGTCCGCACCAGGTTAAGTCGCCGCAGCGCTGTCGTCTGTAAAGTCCCTATATAAGAAAAGTACCGCCATCCTTTGATCAGTGCCGCTTCTCTCTCTCCTGTATCTCCGATTGGACGATGATGGTGCGTGCTTTCACTTCTTTATATTTTGTTATTTTTCCGCCTCAGCGCCATGTTGAAAGTCACACTGCACAGCCGCAGTCGCCGCCGGCGGCGGCGGCGGCGCGCGCACAGCCTGAAAACTTCAACATGGACTTTCTAGGTGCGCCACCGTCGCCTTGCTTGCGCAAGCAAAAAGTTAAGAAAAAAAAACAAGCGCTTTAGGAGAGGAGACGGCGGAGGAAAGAGTAGATGGCGGTACTTTTACTATATAGGGATTTTGTCGATTGTACTGGCCGGATCAACGGATCAAGTGTCATAACACTGATGATAACACCGGGCTGCGCGGAGATACGCAAGTGCCGCAATGCTTACGCATACTTAGACAACTCCCAGAGTAGTTTCTGCAGGAATATTTTTTAAAGATGTCCTAGCTGTTTAATTCGTCTGTGTGGTTTTGGCAGCTAAAGTAAAAAACAGCGTTAGTGAGAATAATCGTTGGATCCCACCTGTTGTTAATGTTGATGCTTACATAAAGCTTGATCCAATCTTCTACGTCAACACCATCCAGACCGGAAAATAGACCATAGATGATATCCTGGCAAAGCGTGACGACTGGAAAAGTCTCATGAGTTGCAGCCTACGCTGATCTTTTCTCTGGGTGGCATGGAGGAAATTTGGATGTAGCGATCACTGCGGAGCTCCTTGGCGAGGACGGTGATGGCGAACTTCCGTGGAAAGGTTATGTGGGAAGAGATGCAGACAAAACAAAATATTAATGATGTATTTACAAAAGCAGCGCAACCAGACATCAAACGACATCGCGCCAAGCTGAAATGCCCATCTTAGTCGCCACTTACGCCGGCCTCTTGCTCGACCAGCCGTTTAAGCTTGTGTTGTATCGCAATGCTATTCATCTAAAATGATGTATCTCGAAGACTTAAATCTATGTAAAGCCGTTTTATCACGCAGATGTGCTACCTGAGGCACACGCCAATTGTCCGACAGAGCTACTTGGCCTCGGCAAGAGTCAAGCATGCGTGAGATCGTGGCCTTTAGGTGAGAGAATCGGGCAGTTGTGCTGGGACACTGGTGTTTGATTCAACAATAGGACACCTAATTCTTCTTTTTTCCGTGTATCAGCAATTGAGCGAGGCATATCAGCGCTCGTTAGAGACGGTCAGCAATGTCTGGCAGTGCAGGATAATGAAATCTTTAAAAATACGAAATAATTTATAGCCGCTTGAGTCTGTACTTATTTACTCTGTAATTATTACCACTTTTTAGAAAATGTACAAAGCACCATCCTGCTGCATTGACTTCATTTGACCGCCTTGAAGTGAAATTATGAAAGTTAAGCACATTTATTGGCCGTCCTTGATATTTCCTTAATGAAGGGGTTAGGTCATTGAAGACCACGAAACTTTAATGGAAGCCGGGGTTATGTGCAAAATTAGAAAGTGTCATACAATGGTCGTTCGATGCTATCTTTCACCTGACCGCATCGAGAATGACATTTCTAAGTGAGACTCATGAGAGCATCTGCACCGGTTCGGTTCATATACGTTTAGTTCATTAGCACGTCGGAGCCGTCCGCGTCTGAGAGGTCAGCCGCGAATCTTCCTATCGCTTTGTTATATGCTCGGCGGCGGAAGGCGCCGGGGGTCATCCATTGCCTCTGCTTCAACGATGAGTCTTTGTGCCGAAGCTGACAAAGGTGCTGCTTGGGGTCGTGCCTTATTAAGCCCTTCTCGTCTCCGACTCTATTCGATTATTACGCCTTCCTCTCGTGAGTGCTATACCCGCAGGATTTCTGCTTTTTTGCTGTTTATGCTTCTCCCTTATGGGACACTAGTTTCAACCGGAACATTCGCTTCTACGTAGAAAGGCAATATTGGAAGAAAGAAAGGAAGAAAAAAAACGAAAAAAAAAAACGAAAGAGAGAACGAAATAATGAAAAGAAAAAAAAACAACTAACGAACAAACGTTGCGGAGAAACAAGAATGACAAGATGTTTCTGCTTTGCTGCAGATTCGGCTGCACCCGCCTCTACCGATCGTTTCTGAGCCGCCTTCCCCAAACATCATTATGCATCGATCCGAATGCTTTTCCTGTGCCTCTTCTTTAGAGCTTAAGGTCCACAGAGTTATGCTCGTCGAGAAAGCAGCGTACTAATCGCAGAAGCTTCTAGAATGCCATCCTTGGTGATGCAGCTGATACGGAGCTCAGATGTTGGACCCGTTACTATTGCGATTAGAGTACTGCGCGGGCTCGGGCTTACCCGAAAGCCCGGGCCCGGCCCGGCCCACGGGCCGGGCCGGGCCGGGTAGAGCAGTTTTTTCACGGGCTCGGGCCGGGCTCGGGCACGGCGTGTGCTTTTTGACCCGGGCCGGGCTCGGGTTGTTTGACGCGGGCTCGGGACGGGCTCGGGCTTTCTGATGGTGTGCATGTAAAGTGCAGCGAGTTATTCTCGGGCATCTCAACTCTGAAAAACAATTATTTTTCGGTCTCGGGCCGGGTTCGGGCCAGTTTCGAGCCAGGCTCGGGCCGGGCTCGGGCCTAAGGTAAAGGGGTGGCGGGCCGGGCTGGGCGGGTAACGTAGAATATTTCCGGGCCCGGGCCGGGCCCGGGTCTCGCCATAAAAGTTTTGATCGGGCTCGGGCGGGCAGCCCAACGTAAAAACGGGCCCGGTCCGGTCCCGGGCTGAAAAAATCGGCCCGTGCAGTGCTCTAATTGCGATAAGCAGGCGCCTGCAAAGCGAACACCCCTTGCAGCCAGCCCTCCAGCAGATGAGCCTGCCTCCCCCTCCAACACTTGTTCGAATTTCCAGCCGCATTAAACGGCCGTTTGCCTTCTCCTATAGCACTCATTCTGATATTTTGTCCGATCACGGGTTGTAGGTTCTGTGATTTTCACGACCTGCCTAAAGCAAGTTTTACTCGGAGTACTTAACTGAAAACTGTACTTTCTGCCTTCAAAGAACAAGATGAAATTGGAAATTTGAAAAATAAATAAATTCTGTGGATTTACCTGAGAAAGCCACGATATAAGTATGAGGCACGCCGTTGTGTTTGACTACCTCGCGTGCTTTAATTGCGCTCTACGCATGGTACACGGGCGTTCTTGCATTTCGCCCGCATTGAAATGCGTCCGCAAGGGCCGAGATTCGATTTCAAGCCTTCGGCCTAAGCTGTGCAACGCCAAAGCCACAACGCCACCACGGCGGGTCAACTGAACGCACGTATTAAAATGCCTAACTCTTCTCCATTGTGAGCAAGGGTCCGTAAGGCCCTAGAAACCTCCACGTTTATTGCGATAGCAATTATATGGACACTCCAAAGCAGATTTCTGCCGTCGGCGTTGCCGTCGCCGTCGCCGTGAGGTTCCGTATGACGTCAATGGAGATGAAATAGTCGCCGCGCGCCACCGAACGCTGTATGTGCGAGTGAAAGAGCGCGAGGGACGCGCGCTTTCACAGGGAGCGAACACGCGTCGGAGAGAGCAAACGATTGGCGCTGAGCCGTGCTCCCTCAAGGGCTGCAGAAGATAGCGCCAACCTTTCCCTTTCCCTCAAGAACCACTTATCAGAGCAAACGAGCGTTCTGCGCCGTGCTCCCTCAAGGGCTGCAGAATTAAGCGTCTCTTTCCTCCTTTACAATCACCATATACAGAGAGCAAACGCGACATCTTCCATCGCGCGAAAGCCCGTGGTTGGACGAGAGGGAGGGAGGGGAGCCGACGTTTAACTGCACATAACCTTTCCCTTTCCCTCAAGAACCACTTATCATCATCATCAAGTGCGTATTTATATAAAAACGTTGCGAGGCGAGAAGGTGGGTAAGATTTCCGACGCTGCTCGACGACTGTCCCATGAGTTCTGATTTCGTCGAAAACCTCCGAGCCGCCCCAGAGGCACCGGCAACAGTCACCAACGCCGACGGTGTCGACAACAAACGCCGACGGTGTCGACAACAAACGCCGACGGTGTCGACAACAGTTCTGCGCGTTGTTGGTACCGCTCCATGACCAAGCTTATACAGCTGATTAAACTACTATCCTTACTCCGTATAGCTCTCTACTAATTTGCTATCGCAATTGATGTTTCGCCTTTCGGGTGAAACTGCGACAGTTTTTTTTCTTCGTTTTTCAAGGTTTAGTTTTCTTTATATTTTTGGCGGGTTTTTTTCGTATGCCTTCTGTACGCTCCAGTAAACATGCGCTAATTTTTACGTAAAGCATGGGTTTGTTTTTTCGAACTTGGATATTTTATCACTTCCGGCAATTTCTACGTACGTTTATCGTTATAAATGGAAAAGATCGTTTCTGCGCGAATCATCTCCGTAACTTTGGTTAGATGTTTCACTGACACATATTACTT
The DNA here is from genome assembly GCF_013339745.2 of Dermacentor silvarum. Lineage (NCBI taxonomy): Eukaryota > Metazoa > Arthropoda > Arachnida > Ixodida > Ixodidae > Dermacentor > Dermacentor silvarum. The sequence continues at coordinate 11,800,821 of NC_051164.1, read as the reverse complement.
GCTATATTTATGCGCCGGTAGTGTCATTGGATGTCTCTGCGCCGAGTAAGAAATAAGTAAAAATGCCATTGAATAGATTATTACCATCAGTTCATTCGCGAGATGTGTCTCCCAATTGTTCCACGTGATTCTGCAAAATGAATAACTTGCAGCGTGCAAGAACAGGGCAATGCAAAACACACACGTACACAGGTCACTTTGTCGAATTGTTTCCCTCTGCAAATAATTGATCAGTAAACAAATAGCCTTGCATTCTGCCCTTATGGCAGCGTAGGCCAGCGTTTTTTTTTTTTTTGCTTACCTAGCTGTTGCCAATTTTGGAGCCTCTGTGCAGGTATCAATAAATTTTGGGGTTGTACGTGCCAAAACCATGATCTGGTTATGTGGCACACCGTTTGACGACCAGGGGATCTTTAACGTGCCCCCAATTGACGTTTCATGGCGTTTTTGCATTGCGCCCCCATCGAAATGAGGCCTCCGCTGTCTCGAGGGGCAAAACAAAAATTATGGATTAATACATGAGTTATGAGGGCATTTCCCGCCTTCATACTCGCACCTCAACTTTCTAGATTCATGCTCAAGGAAAAGCAAGAGCACTTGTTAGTGCTATTTTTTTCTTCAAGATTCAGCATTGATTACAAAGTACCGATTGCGTGTTCATTCTTGTGTCCCAAGCGCCCAAAGAACATTTCAGTGGAATTGCTCCACCAACATAACATTGACTAAATTCGGTAACTAGGGTTTGTAATGTGCATTCAATATAGATAACACCACGTGTTACTGACTAAAACGACCGAACGAGAAAAATATACACACACACCATATAACCATCGCAGACCACCGCGTAGGCGGCGCATCACCGACTGCGTGTCATTCGTTCCTTCCTGCGATTTTTATCGCGAAAAGGTTGTGTATTCTGTCCTAATAATACTAGCACTGAAAGGAACATAACCGTTCAAGGGAACGCAGTGGAACACAGCTGTTCCCGGGCAGGAATAATATGATTCTACGACACCGAATTCATCAAATCGGGGCCAGTAGAATTTTTCTTTCTTGTTAGATGCATTCTGAATGCAATGTGCAGCTTTCATGTTTTCTTTTCAGCAGACCCTACCGGTCGAACGAAGATAGAGGGCGCTCTTTTGAGAGCACCAGTTTTGAACAGTACATTAGAACTTAAAAACATTGTACCAGAACCTTAGTGTGTGCCTCCACTGAACAATTCCAGGTAATCAGAGTTTCTCTTCGTCTTATGAAGCATTCATTGTAGACTGTTCTGCCTACTATTCCCAGAACACTATAGGGTTCTTTTAATGCCAAAAAACTTCAAAAAATCACCCTTGGTAGGAGAAAAGTTCTACTTCCTCAGCCAGATTAATCTCAGAGTGAGACATTCATTGCCCGAGAGATTAAAAAGAGAACGAGAATATTTACCACAGTTTCGCTCCTTTTTATATCATTCACTTTACAGCACATATCGTAATTTATCAATTTTAGCCGGTTAGTGATAATAGATTACTTGAAGTTATCTCGACTTGGAAAGAATTCAGAGGATGACAACAGTTCATGATATGCCTTCCCAAAGCTTTCGATGAAATGGACTGGTGTTCTCGTAATTTTTCAGCTGCAATAAATAAAAAGGCGTCTCAATAAAGAATTGCGCAGACCACACCAACTGTGTCAATCGATGTTATGCGAAGCATTTTGGAGCTACCTTGCTACCTAGCATTGTTTGGGTTTCCGCAATATTATGCGAGGCGGACCAACTTGCTTTTGTAACTGGAGAAGTTGTGTGTGTGGGCCGCCAGCATACCTGCCGCCGACAGCAGCGGGACCATGACCGCGTTAAAGATGGTCGAATGACGGCAATGGCGTAATTCTAATGGTGGCCGTTCAATGTTTACGATATGACAAGTGTTGGTTTCCACATAGGCAGTGGGCGAGCATTATCGAGAGAAACTTGGATTTTGACGTCATCAGCGACTGCGTGTTATGCAATCGTGCGTACCTATGGCTATATGACCTGGTGTTTGTTAAAATGACGACTACTTTTGTACTCCAGTGAAGAAATGGTTAAGCATGATCAACTTTGTCAATCGTTCAGTACAACGCCACATAATTTATACGTAGCGTGCAACGAGGAAAGTACTGAGAAAAGCAAGCCGATCTAGGAGATGGTGCAGTCTAACGCTGCACCTCAGAACGCAAGCTGTTACAAGAAACGAAGCAAAGGGAGCGGCACGGGGCGCACGCGCCGAGCATTTCAGGGAACTGGCTGGCTTTAGAACGAGAAAAGTGTGCGTGCATGTCTGCAAGGGCCAGTACGGGAATAGGAAGTGGTTTCATCTTTCCGCTTCTTGTCAGTGCGTTCTTCTCTGCAATACTTGAATGAGGTGCCACGTAAAAAACTGCACAAAGACCTCGTTGATGTATTACTTCCTATGCCATTGTACCGTGAAAAAAACTTAGAGGCCCAGGAAAAGACGTTTTCACATGCGTGAAGAGTGCTCTTAGCGCCAGGGATTGAAACCTTATCTTTAAGCTGCACACAGGAACCTTACCGCTTAAAATATGCAGAAAAGGTAGGGGTTTATTTGTTCTGTGGATACTAATTTTTTCCTATGCAAAATGCTTGGGACAAGTGAACTCGTGTTTTTTTTCCTTGTTGGAGTGGGTGTTTCGAGACATCTTACAGAGATTTCTCAAATAAAAAGAGGAGTCAAGAGGAGACCGCAATAAATCCTTTATCTCCCGGGACTTTTGATCGTGTTCTGCATCTGAGCCTTCATAGTAATTGGCATACTTGGACGGCTGTACGCAATGCAGATATTGATGGTAGACCTGTTCGCTCACTAGTTTTACGATTCTGAATCCCGTTTTGTCAACGTGCAGAAGGTGCAGACGTGTGTACCAGAGCGGGTTTCCAGACTGAAAGTTATGTTACACACGCCAAAATACGGATAAGATGTAGTCAGCGAACAGCTGATCGTTCACCGTAATATGATATTGTACTGTTGTTTTCAGTCTGGAAGCTCTGTTACATGCGAAGCAATAAAGAAGAAAATCATACTTTCCTTCCACTCCATGAAGATGGTCGAACAGCGAAGCTGTGTGAGTTACACCGAATGTTACATGTGCATGTGTTGCACATGATGCAACTGCGTAAACAGAAGTAAACATCGATCTACAACAGGAACTTATATTGAAACGTTGCGAGGCGAGAAGAGGCAGCAGCGACTTCCGACGCTACTCGACGAGTGCCCAGTTCTCTGGTCGAAACCTGCGGAGCCAGAGGCTTCGGCTGCAGTAGCGGATACCGCGCATGTTCGGCGCGAACGAAGGGAAACGCGGGCGGCGTCAGCAGCAGCTCTGCGCGGTATGCGAAAGGACGCACCGCACAGAAATTCGCCAGAAGCTCCTCTGGGAAATAAAATCCAGGGCACATGAAAAGTAATACCAGTTCGCATGGCACAAAAATGCAAAGTGACGCCGACGTGATCGGGTGATCAGAATAGCTTCTCCGCAGGACCTAGAAAAAATTTGCTAAACTTGAAAATAACCACCCGTGTCTGGCGAATACGTCATTATGGCAAGCGACCACAAATGACGCTACTGCGATGCAAATTCTCTCAAAAAACTAAACGCCTTACGCCATCAGAAGCAGTTATCGTTGCTTCACCTAAATGCACAAAGTTTTCAAATGAAAAAGGAGGCAGTTGGCATATTCCTGAACATTTTAGAACACAATTTTGAGTTCTTAGCCTTCACTGAGACCTGCTCCCCTAACTGTCAATGAACTGTGCCGTTCACGGGGTACAGTTGCAGGTCAGTTTGTAGGGGGAAGAAACGAGGTGGTGATGTAGCAATTTATGTTCATATTAGACTTATGTATGACGTCATAATGCAATACACTGTGATAACCTCAAACTTTGAATATGTTATGGTAAGATCAGCCGACTTGTTACTCGTTGTAGTATGTAGGCCTCGTTCTGGATATATGCCTACTTTCTTAAACTTTGTACGCGAGCTCTTGAAATACTGTGAACAAGAAGGTGCCCATGTGATTATAACTGGCGATTTCGACATAGATATGTCATCCACTGTTGCCAAAAAAACAAAATTTTCTTGACTCTCTGCTGTCTTTTGGTTATGAGAACGAAATCCATGTGCCTACCAGAGTGAGAGAGTATTCTGCAACTCCTCTAGACTTGTGTGTCACCAACTGCAAAAATGAGACATGTGCTGGCGTTCTTGTACCTGGAGTTAGTGACCACTTACCAATTTTCCCCTTCATCACATCACACACGAGTCGACACAAAACCTTTTCTTTAACTTATTGCACAAAATTACTAACGAAAAAACTAACCATTTTGAAAAATTCGTTTTTGAAGTTCATTGGAGCCAAATTCTCGAAATCACTGACCTTGTACTTGTGTATGAAATGTTTTAGCGAAAGTCACAGAACTTTGTAACTTTGCTGTTTCGCTCGTATTGTTAAAGAGGAACAAAAAAGCGAGAAAGCCATGGATAGACGCCTCACTTTTGCAAAGAATGAGAGATAACCTGTTGAACACAATCATCAAAACAAAGCGGATTGAGTACTTGCTTCAGTATAAGCCGATCAGGATTAAGTTACGATCCGATATAAAGCAGGCACACATAAACTGCTATGAAAATAACTTTGCGAGCATTGTGCATAATTAAAATCCAGTTTGGAATACTGTGAATGATATTTTGGTGAGACCGAATACAAACACCATTTCTGAACTCTTAATAGAGGCAAATCTTGTTCTGACACATTGCTTGCTGATATGTTCAATGACCATTTTCTGAAATCGGAGCGTTTGAAACCTCCGCTTGTACCAATACTCGCTATAAATTGTACATCACAAATAGCATTGAGGAATAAATTTTTTATGCCTACAGAGGAACCGAAGCGAAATTTATTCATAACAAACATACAGAATAGTTCTGCTGCTGGTGTTGATGCTGTAAAAGCAGGGCCATTAAAAGGAGTTTCAAAGTATATTAGCTTACCATTTTCACATATATGCAACTTGATTTTGATGCACTGGAGTATTTCCCGATAAGCTCAAGGTAGCCAGAGTGTCAGTGATATACAAAGGTGGTGGCCAAATGACATTAAGAACTATAGACCAATTTCTTTGATGCCAGTAGTTTAACAATTATTCAATCTGTCATTTATATGAAATTTTCAAATTTTTGTAGCTTAAAAGATATTATAATAAAGCACCAATTTTCATTTCAGAAAAATTAATGTGCCGAGAAGGCCTTTATATCTGTTAAAGACAAATTAATTGACAACTTTGAGCAGAAACTTCACATAATCGGAATATTTCTCAATTTTAAGACAGCCTTTGATTCAATCAAGCACAAAATTCTCTTGTAAAAACTAAATGAATACGGAATAAGTGGTATTTGCCTAAACTTAGTGAGTAGTGATCTCAAAAATAGAGTTCAGTGCACAGAGATGCAGTATGCAAGTTCACAAATGGGTAAGATAAAATACGGCATCCCACAAGGATCTATAGTTGGTCCACTTTTGATCCTGATGTGCATAAATGATATTGCAAATATGCCACTAACACCAGATATCGTTTTATATGCTGATGACACTAAGTTTTTTTCTCTGGTAAACATTTAGATAATTTAGTAACGCAGGTTAATAGTTGGTTTAATCATTTGTCAGTATGGCTAAAAACAAATAAACTTGAGCAAACTCTAAAAAGACAAAATATATAGTTTTTATACCGAGAAACAAATGCATACTCTGCGAAATTTACAATAGATTTGGGGCCTTGATTGAACGCGCCGTATGTCATAAGTTCTTTGGTGAAGCTTTACATGAAACGGGCTAACTCTCCACATCATCAAACATCCTACAGATATTTCACGTTCTATTGGTATAATCGGAAAAATAAGGTGTTTGTTGCCACATTGGGTAGCAAAGCAGCTCTATTATACGTTAGTGTACTCACGAATCCATTACTGTTTGTTAATCTGGAGCACGAACACTAAAACAAATAAATAAAGTAGTCACAAAATGCAATGAAAATGGCGCCCATAATCGAAGGCATCCCACGCCGAACGCATTCCGCCACACTCTTTCACAAACACAATTCATACTGACGTTCTAAAATATTTTTTTACAAAAATATAGGGAGAAACATGTACGACCAAATTAGGTTGAACGCACATGCATTCCGTGAAGCTTATTTTCGGAAACAGCATACTTATAGTTTTAGACGCACTACCTATTACAGTGAGAGAATCCGGACAAATTACGGCAGGCAAAAATTTGCACACATGATTCCTCAGTTACTGAATAGACATCACATTATTACCAACATGGTAGAAGAATGCCCCTAAGTAGCGCTTTTTAAAAAGAAGGCGCTTCAGATGTGAATTCTTGTTATATTTGAACAGCGAAGCTGTTCAAGGTAACCGTAAAGCTCGTTTCACATGGTGCGATTTTGCAGTGCGTTTTTCGCAGCTACGATTTCCGCAGATGCGAAATTCGCAATCCCGTTTCACATGTATCTACGGCAGCTGCGTTTTTCGCATACTCGTTAAGCATTCTGACTTGCGAAGACGTATGAGCGAGCCTTCTCCTATTGGTCGTCTGTTTCCATCGCTACAGTGGCTACCACCGCATCTGCGTTTTTTGCAGAGAAGTTCAGCACGCTGAACATCGAAAAAACGCACGCACGAAGGGTCCGGCGGCCTATTTTACGCAGCTGCGAATTCGCACGCGAATTCGCAGACAAAATCGCACCATGTTAAACGGGCTCAATAAGTGCCGCCTGCTGCCGCAAAACCTCGCCGAGCTATGACGTCACTGCGTTGCCTAGCAATCACCTGGCGGAGCGGCGTGTGCCTCGCTTCCTCTCCGTGCCGTGCACATGTCGCCTTGGCATGCGACGTTACGGAGAGAGAATGAGAGCATCCGCGCGGCACGCAGAATGCTCGGGAGAGGGAAACAGAAAATGAGAGCGAGATAGAGAGAAATAAATTGTAGCAGCACCAACGAGGCAACGCGCAGAGCTGCTGCCGACACCGCCCGCGTTGCCTAGCCGCGCATGCACCGAAGCAGTAGCGATGACGTCACCTCGCGTTGCCTAGTAACCGCCGGCGCAGGTGCGAGCTGCCTTCGCCCGACACAGACGCGGCTCCGCCGAGCACCCGCCAGCTGCGCGCTACTGCGCATGCGCCGTGACGTTATCCCGGCGTGTCGTCTACTGCTCGCCGCCCATACTCTTTGCATAGCTTTCACCCAGTGTGCATGTGCTTGGCCTCGGAGTTTGCAATGAAAGGGGCGGCGCCTAGTCGTGTCAACTTTCGCTTGATATCGAGCGGCTAGCCTCCGACGCGTTCGGCGTCGGCCGGCAAAAGCGTTCTTGGCACTGTGCCAACCTTGGTTAGCCTGCCTGCGTTTGTGGCCACTGATCTCCACTGGGTTTGTGGCATGCCAGGAACGCTGTCGCTCGTAGGCGGCGACGCGGCCAGCGCTATTCACACGAAATGTCTCGAATGGGAAGGTACCTCCAAAAATGTTCAGTTGAGAATGCCTTTCATACACGTACTTAAGTTAAACGAAGTTAAGACCTAGCAGCAACCAAGTTAATACCTAGCAGTAGCAGTCAGTAAGACTTGAGGATCGACAGTTTCGCTGTCTCTAAGATGCTCGACCGAGTGCAAACATGCCGGCTATTTCATGCCCAAGTCAAACCTAATGCCCTCTGTCATCTCGTCATGTGACTAAAGTTAATTCAATCCGTCAATCATTTGATTTTGTCTCTCTCAACAAACAGACAGAAGAGCGTTGTGTAAATACTGGTTTCCGGCAGCTTGACCACCTCGCAGCTCGCATTACAAGGGTTCACAGCAGCACAGGCCTAATTAGAGACAACATCAAAATTAACACATAATTAGATATCCCGGCAATAAAGTAACAAGGTATCAGATATAACCATGCAATGCAGAAAGTATCTATACTATCAAATTATGTTCTTGCGTTAACAAATTTCAACCTTCACTTGCTTGGAGTACAAGATGATGATATGTGGCGTTTGATGGCGCAAGGGCCAAGTGTGGCCAAAGAGCGCCAAGGCAGTAATGATGAGTGCTCAATGGACTAATGGTTCATGTGACGTGGCTGTATAGAGGCCTAAAACTCAGAGCTAGAAATTGCTTAAAATATATAGGAATTAAAAATATGATAGTGACTGAAGTGGGGTATGCTATGAGTATGAGATGTGTAACAAGGTTGTGAGAGCATAACATGTATTTAAAAAAAGTTGTCGCAGTTTCATCTGAAAGGTGAAGCATCAATTGCGATAGCAAATTTGAAGAGAGCTATACGGAGTAATGATATTAGCTTTATCAGCTGTATAAACTTGGACATGCAGCAGCACCGGCAACACGCAGAACTGTTGTCGACGCCGTCGGCGTTTTGCCCGCGTTCGCTCAAAATGCGTGCGGCGTTGGGGACTGTTGCCGGAGCCTCTGATATAAATAGGCACTTGATGCCGCAGCTAAACGTCGCCTCCCTTCCCTCCCCCTCCCCCCCTCCCCCACGGCCTCTCGCGCGTCGGAAGAAGGAGCGTTTGCTCTACATATATGGTGACTGTAAAGGAGGAAAGAGACGCCTACTTCTGCAGCCCTTAAGGGAGCACGGCGCAGAACGCGCGTTTGTTCTCCGCCGTGCGTTCACTCCCCGTGAAAGCGCGCGCCCCTCACGCACTTTCACTCGCACATACAGCGTTCGGCGCGCGGCGACGATTTCATCTCCATTGACGTCATACGGAACCTCACGGCGACGGCGACGGCGACGCCGACGGCAGAAATCTGCTTTTGAGTGTCCATATAATTGCTATCGCAATAAAAGTGAAATAGCACTACAGCCTCACCGGGTCCCTTGAGTACAAGGGCCCAGAGGCATGTGCTATAAACAAGGGTTCACATCGCAACAGCGGCCTCTCGCAGGAGGCCGTGCTACGAATTTCTTGGACAGAATACGTTGAGGGTATGGAGATCATTCAAGAAGGCTAAAACGGATTTCATTTCGAATAGCGGTTCTCTGCCTAGAAACAGTGCCAGGTGAAGCGGTATACACTGCGTATATGCCAAAGGGAAGTGTCTTTTCCTCTCGGTTTGTGTTTCACGACATTCCAGGAGGACATGCTGAACACTGAGGGTGTCCCCACATCTAATACACATTGGAGGTTCACCGCCAGTCAGCAAAAAACTATGTGTACCATAAGTGTGCCCTATTCTGAGACGACATAATAGGACATCACTTCGTCTTGAGTTGGTCAGGGATGGCCAGTACCCTAAATGTGGCTTAACCACGTGAAGCTTATTAAGCATTTCAGCGTAACACTCACTTTGCCAGTAGGTTCTGAGTTTGTTCCGCAAATATGGCTTCAGGTCTATAACTGGAACAGCTATGGACGTGTTGCAAGATTTTGTATCTAAGGAAGTTGCCATTCGGTCTGCTAGCACATTACCTTCAATACCTCTGTGTCCAGGCACCCAGCATACCGTTACATGTTGGCCAGATGCATAAATAGTACATAGGAGAGAGAAAAGATCTGCAATTACTGGATTTCTATGTTTGCAGCATGACATCAATGTTTTAACAACGCTTAAGGAGTCTGTGTATATGACCGCCTTAGGTAGTTTTAACTGCTTGATGTGTTTCGCAGCGCACCATAGTGCATACGCCTCTGCTGTAAAGATGCTTGTATGATGGTGAAGAACATCTGACTCCGAATAGGATGGGCCGACGGCTGCATAAGACACGCCGGCATGCGATTTAGATGCATCTGTGTAATATTCTGGGCACGAGTACTTAAATTGTAACTCTAGAAAATGCATATGAATGTGGGCCTCTGGAGCGTGCTTCGTTACCTCCACAAATGACGTGTCGCAGTCAATGATGTGCCTCAACCACGGTGGTAACGGCTTAGCAGGGGCCATTAGGCGATTTTCAAGAAGCGGAACGTCCATATCTTCGCTCATCCTCCTCACACGGAGCGAGAATGGCTCTCTCGCTGCAGGCTTGTTATGAAATAGTGTTGCAGAGGTGATATCGTTGATGATGGAATAACAAGGATGGTCTTTATCAGTATGTACTTTCAGAAAGTAATTAAAAGTAGAATATGACCGTTGTAGATCGAGGGACCATTCGTTCGATTCGACATAGAGGCTTTGAACAGGGCTTGTCCTGAAGGCACCGGTGGCAAGGCGGATACCAAGATGATGCACAGGGTCCAGCATCTTGAGTGCACTGGGGGCAGCAGAGTGATATACTACAGCGCCGTAGTCTAAACGCGATCGTACAAGGCTCCTGTAGAGGTTCATGAGACATTTCCTGTCGCTACCCATGTTGTGTGTGACAGTATTTTCAGGATGTTCATTGTTTTCAGGCACTTAGTTTGGATATACTTGATGTGAGGAATGAATGTCAGTTTTGAGTCGAGTATAACGCCTAAGAATTTATGTTCAGTGTTGATTGGTATGCGTTGTCCATGGAGCATAATATCAGGATCTTGTATTAAGCCTCTCTTTCTAGAGAAAAGTACACAGGAGCTTTTGAGGGGGTTTAGCTTAAAACCATTTTCATTTGCCCATTTTGAAACTTTGTTCAGTCCGAGCTGAACCTGACGCTCGCATATTGCAAGGTTACAAGACTTAAATCCTATCTGCACATCATCGACATATACTGAGTAAAACATAGAGGATGGTATGGCTTTGTGAAGGGAATTCATTTTCACAATGAAGAGGGTGCAACTAAGCATGCCCCCTTGTGGCACACCAGTCTCTTGAGTGAAACTTCTGGACAGGGCATTGCCCACTCTAACGCGGAATGTGCGGTTAGACAAGTAACTTTCTATCATGTTTAACATGTTGCCGCGTACACCCATTGCAGATAGGTCTCGAAGGATTCCGAATCGCCATGTTGTGTCATAGGCTTTCTCCAAGTCAAGAAATACAGATAAAAAGAATTGTTTGTGTATATAAACATCTCTAATGTTTCCCTCAATGCGAACGAGGTGGTCTATTGTTGACCTACCTTCCCTGAAACCACATTGGAAGGGGTCAAGTAGACGGTTGCTTTCCAGATAATAGATTAGACGCCGGTTCACCATTTTTTCGTATAACTTGCACATACAGCTTGTTAGTGCTATTGGCCTATAGCTGCTGGCTAATGCGGGGTCCTTGCCTTGTTTATAAATTGGGATGATAATGGCTTCTTTCCATGAGGATGGAATATGTCCAGATGACCACATGGTATTGTAAAGACACAGAAGCGTGTTTAATGTTTCCGAGTGCAGGTTCTTGATCATTTCGTATATTATACGGTCACCACCTGGTGCTGAGTTGCTGCAAGAACTGAGAGAAGCCTTGAGTTCTGCAAGACTGAACGGACGGTTGTAAGGCACTTCTGTTGCGCACTTTCGTTTGAGGCGCTCCCGCTCTGCATGTTCCTTGAACTTTAAGAAAGTAGGCTCATAGTGGGATGTACTAGAAATGCTTTCAAAATGCTCGCCTAGAAAATCGGCCTGATCTTTCATACTGTCACCTTGAGTGTTTACTAAGGGAAGTGGTTGTGTTTCCCGGCCTTTTAATTTGTTCACTCTGTTCCACACCTTACTCTCATCCTTGTAAGAATTGATGCTACTTATGTAACTTTCCCAACTGGCCCGCTTAGCACGTCGACGTATTCTCCTGCCCTGTGATTTTGCCTGCTTGAAATTAGTGAGATTCTCCGCAGTTGGAGAGTCGCGGAGCAGGCCCCAAGCTTTATTTTGTTTTTTCCTTGCCTCTTTACATTCGTTGTTCCACCAAGGCATACGACGCTTACTAGCAAGTCCGTTAGTTTGTTTTATGCATTTTTCAGCAGCGTCAATTATAAAACCTGTAAAATGTGCCACAGCATCGTCTATATTAAAAGAAACTAAAGCATCCCACTGTAAGTACGTAATCTTTTTAAACAGTTCCCAGTTTGACGAGTCGGTTTTCCATCGAGGAACCTGTGGAGGGCAGCCAGCTTGCTTTGTTAGATTTAAAACAATAGGGAAGTGGTCACTTCCGTAAGGGTTTTTTATGACCTTCCAGTCAAGGTATGGCATTAGTGTCGGAGAGGATATGGTTAGGTCTATTGATGAGTATGACTTATGTGTGGCGCTATAAAAGGAGGGTTCTTTTTCATTCAGCAGAACCGCACCAGAACATAAAAGGAAGTCTTCTACAGTACGCCCCAGAGCATAATATGGGCGTTCAGGTCACCTGTTATTATGAATGGCTCAGGGAGCTGATTGACAAGCGTATGAAGTTCCGTAAGCGCCAAACGATGTTCGGGTGGTACGTACAGTGAACAGACTGTCACCAGCCTGTCAAACAGTATTGCCCTAACAGCTACTGCCTCTAGATTTGTTTGAAGGTGGAGGTGTCGGCAAGCAACTGACCTCTGAGCTATGATGGCCACGCCGCCAGACGCGGTCTGGCCATCATCGCGATCTTTGCGAAATACTGTATAGTGTGTTAGGAAATTTGTATTTGATGTTTTTAAGTGTGTTTCCTGAACATAGAACAGCCTAGGATTAAATTCTTGTATTATTTCCATGATGTCGTCTAAGTTGTTTAGAATGCCACGGGCATTCCAATGAATAATTTGTACCGCCATCTTATTGAAGAGAGGAGTGTTCTGTGTTCAGGTGTGTAATGTCTTAGGTAACAGGACCGTCGTCCGGCCCTGTTATGGGTTTTTTGTTTGTTTTGGCGCGCTCGAGAGAGCCACGCCGGTTCTTCGGCACCAAAGGTACCGGTGTTGTTTCCATCGCCTCCTGGGAGGCACTGGATGCCCGCACGTGCGGGCTGCTTGTTCGTTTTTCGGACCTCGCCTGATGAGGCTTGGTCTTGAGACCCGACGTACCTCGGGTAGCGGGTCTCTGTGGCTGGGTGGGTGGAGCAGATTGGACTGCTGCCACCACCGGGGCGGGGGGCGCCACAGCCGACCGCTCGCTGTGCGCGGACCGGACAAGTGGCGGAGGCCGGTGCGACGCTGCCCCCTGACGCGTCACATCGGCATACGTTGTGCTGTGGAATGGTGAGCACCTTTTACGCGCTTCTTTGAAAGAGATGTTCTCGCGCACTTTGAGAGTGATAATTTCTTTTTCTTTTTTCCAGTTAGGACAGGATCTGGAGTAAGCTGGATGTTCACCATCACAGTTTACACAGTGAGGTGTCGCTTCGCAGTTATCTGAGGCGTGACCTTGGACTCCACATTTCGCGCATGTAAGTCTACCACGGCAGCTCTGCGAGCCGTGGCCAAATCTTTGACATTGGAAACATCGTCTTGGATTAGGTATGTATGGTCTGACAGCTATCTTAGTGTATCCGGTTTCTATTGTTTGTGGCAGATCGCAAGTGGCAAAGGTCAGGATCAGGTGTTTTGTAGGAATTTCTTTACGGTCTCGTCGGATAATGATACGCTGTACGTTGGTTACATTTTGCTCTTTCCAGCCCTCCAATAGTTCGGTTTCGGACAAGTCACTGAGATCTGCATCAGAAACTACTCCGCGTGCTGTATTCATAGAACGGTGAGGTGAAACGGTAACAGGAATGTCTCCAAATGCCACAAGCTTGTTGAGTTTATTGTGCTGCTCTTTATCGCGGATCTCAAGCAGGAGGTCCCCGCTCGCCATTTTGGTGACTTTGTAACCTGGGCCAAGGGCGTCAGTCAAGCCTTTTGCGACTAGAAAAGGGGATATACGGTTCTTGCTGGTTTTTCGGTCTTCTCACTGTGAACTACTTGGTAACGGGGGAAAATTTCTCTTGGTCTGAATAAGTTTAATAGTTCTTCGGTGCGTCCCCTCTTGTGAGGGTGACGATCAAGTAAACGGGGAAATGCAGGCGTTCCCATACTGGTTTGGTTTATTTCGGCGGCAATGGCGGCCACCCACCACGGAGCCCAACTAGGGGACGCTGCAGCACTTAACGCGTAAGGCTGCAGGCGCCAACCGTACATTGCCACTATAACCTAATATATTATACCCAAGGGAGGGCACATACACAAGGTTAACCCAAGCCGCCTGTGAAAATTAGGAAGTGACGGAAGAGAAGAGATGATAGGAGAGTAAAAGAAAGGAGATAGGAAAGCAGAAGGTTGGAGAGGGGGACAGGAAAAGGCGACCACCGGTTTCCCCCGGGTGGGTCAGTCCGGGGGTGCCGTCTAGGTGAAGCAGAGGCCAAAGAGGTGTGTTGTCTCCGCCGAGGGGCCGTAAAGGTCCAAACACCCGGCATTGGCTCAACCCCCAGGATCCCCTTTTCCCCGGACACGGCTAAGCCGCGCACGGCTACACGCGGGAGGGTCCAACCCTCATGTGCTCGGGTACGTGGTGTCGCAACGCACCAAACGCCTGCTTACGCAGACGTCCCTGCGGGATGGAGTACAAGATAACTTAATATTAATATATTCACAAGATCGAGAAGGCACGGGAAAATATGCCACAAGCATTGCATTCATGAGTTTAGACGTGTTTTTCCTGACATCCATCTTTCCCCTCTGTCTTTCTCATAACCCTGTTTTCTTTTTCAAGTAAGCAATCGCTGTCAAATATTGTTTCCTGTAATTAGAACTTTAAGATGAACCCTTAATATATACCTATACAACGGGCGGATTTCGACGACACGAGCACTGAACAACTGAGCCGTTGTCTCAAAAGGGGTTTTACGTGCATACGACATGAACCAATTTATGCATTATATGTATTTTCGCGCAGGTTCGAAAATGCCGTGTTACCCCTGACAAGTGCACAGTCGTTTAAGTGTGAGTACCGCAATGAAGTAAAAATGAGTAATTCCACCCATGCGGAGAAACTTCGTCAAATAGTTTGGGTTACCAGGATATTGCGCTATTCCATCTTTGGCTACGCACTCATCCATGAACAATTTCACGTATTTCACACGGCCCGTTCCACAAAACCTTTGGCTGCCTGAAATGCGCAGCAAAAATATAGAATAATGAAAATTTCGAGTACCTTATATCTGTGCATCATACGCCACATCATTATAAGCAAGAAGCCTCATCAAAGTGTTACTTTTCATTTTCTGCTTCTAATACTGCATCACAGTCAATCACCGGCAGTTTTAGTGTTCACTTGGACCAAGAAACCAGCTAACACACGGCAAAACAGAAAGAATCCCGCAATCCATCAAGGAACGTCTTTTTTTTTTTTTTTTGCACAGGACTGCTGAGCCAACAGGGACATTGTGCTTCACGAGAGTGTGAGTCGCCTGGTCGATAGAAGACGTGCCCACCATACTGAAACAGCAGTACATCGGACGACCGTAAACAGTGTTCCTGCTTTACTTTCGGGCGCCTTCGCCGGGTATTACATCTTTTGATGTGCGTGGTTCTCTATTCCGGATGCAATGTTGAGCTGTTTTTTCACGCCACATTGTTGTTCCTTTGCCTAGCTAACTTTTTTTTCTTCCTTGTGTGCGGCTATAAGCTTCACTTCTTGCTCCAGCCGAGTCAATTGCTTTCACTTCTTTTGCGGTTTGGTGCATTAATTCTCAAAAGAATTACGTTGTGATCCGTACGTGTTCGGGAAGAAAGTGCACCTATTTGTACTCCCGTTAGTTATAGCATAAGAGTATTCATGGACCAGAATGGATGACTAGGTTTTATGTTGACATTTTCTCCAATTCTCCATCATCCGAGTCCTTGGGTAAATATTGCAAATGTCTGGTTCTCAAACTTCAGTCTATAGCCAACATTACAATGGTATTACTATGTCCCTGGATAGCGTCTAAATGGCACAAATGGACACTAGACACAGTAACACAAGCCTCTGAACACATGCATAATTAATGGTTGTGCATGTCGTTCGACCAACAAACGCCAAATGACTGCTTTGGTTCTACCACTTGCTCTGGCCATATTCAAATCAAATCAAATCAAATCAAATCAGGTTTATTTTTCCATAAAGAAATGGAGGGAGGCCTGAGCAAAAAGTGAAAACTAGTTCACTTGACAAAGGCTCAGGCCCCCTTTTACATGGCAGACAGCAGTCATGACCAGAAGAAGAAAAAAGAGAAAAAAATGCACATAGGTAAAAAAGCACATAGTTATACAATTTTAGTTGCAATTATACAAGTCTGATAAGAATATAATGAGATGCAAGACAGAATAACACAGTAATATAATGTAATATATCACTGTAATATAATAATATTACCGTGATATTATTATTACCATCAATATTGCCGTATATTGATGCTTACATGCGTCCACGGTGTTGCTATCCCGGCTTAACGAGATCACGTAAGCGCTCTTAAGAAAGCTATACGTGGTAACAATCGTTTTAGGATGTTCGTGATAGGCAGCAAGAAACAATTCTATATTGTGTATGCGGTATAAAGAAAATGTAATCAATAGATGTTCAAATCTTGTATCATGAAATTGAAATTAAGGAAGACGCAAGAGCATAACGAAGATGAATGCAAGTATTAAACAATTCTCCTTTTTCATTCAACAAACTTCAAGTTCAGAGGCTTCATCACACGAATTGCGTGCTAACTGCGCATGACATGACCTGGCGAGACATAACATTCAGCGTTAGTTGGAGGAACAGCCTTCGTACAAAGCTGATGATAAAGTGAGCACGGCACCTCCAAGAAAAGAAAGAAAGAGAACGTGTTTTTCCAGAGACAGGGTAATTCCTCACTATGCTTAAAATAATAATGCGAAAATACGCGTGTACATGACACAAAACATAGTACATGATACTCTACACAACAGAAAACTGCGTAGCACAAGAAAATACAGGCGCAAAAATGATAGCATCCTTTGAATTTCGTGCAAATGAGCTTCGAAGTTAAACGAGCTTCCTTCTACTAGTGCTCGAAACGCAGGAACAATCATTGCGAAGAATGTGTGGAGGCGCTCGTGTCATGCAAAGGTCTCCTCCAAAAGCCAATATAGCGTGCGTCAAAACCAGCAGGATCCAAGACCAGTCAGACGCTGCAGGCGTATCGGTTTCAAACCGAGCGAGCTCCACGCGAGAAAGGTCATTACTGGATTTCCCTCTATTGGACTCACGAACTGTATTGAGAAAACCCCGATCAAACTTTAAATGCTAGCTGTAGAAAAAAAAAAAGAACGACGACGGAAAGCTTTGAAATTGAACGAGCCCCTTTGCGGTCGAGGTCCTCAAACTGAAGGAGAAAAAGGACGTGCAGCGGTAATGGAGATACGTGGCTTGAAAACAGAAGTGGTAGAAATATATCTTCATTTTAGGGAACTCGGCTCGCTTCGGCAGCAGGACTGTATTTCTTCCTTACGCTTTTAGGTATCTTCAGTATTTGTGGCTTCAAGCTTTAGTGAAATAAGATTTCAATGTTCATTGAGGCGTTTGCTTTCCTGGACGACTCAATAGCCTACGCGAAATATTGTGAGGAAAAAGCATAAGTAAGAAACGGACGGTTTGATAAAGTGTTCCGCTTGTGTCAAGTTCGATGTCATTTTCGAGCCTCATATAGATTGATATTTTTAGGACAGACTGCATATATTATAAATATCAATGCGTGGTGAGTGACCGCTTTTTGATTCGTGTAAGTGCTTGCTTGATCCTGTAATAAATATATATATCCCCCTTCACAACAATATTGCAAGTGTCTCAAGAAAAACAGAAACAACGCTACGACCTCCGTCACCGTGATATGCATTTTGCGCCCGGCACCCTCGTGTTGCTTTGGTCACCATCGCGTAAAGTTGGCCTTTGTGAAAAACTGCTCTCCTGTTACACAGGCCCATATCGCGTGCTCCGCCAAGTGACCGATGTCACCTACGAAATCGTTCTAGCCACGCCCACTACGTCCTCCGCTGTGACAACCAGTGATATTGTCCACGTCGCCCGGCTCAAACCCTACACCTCTCCAAGCACCTTGGATATTTAACAGCACCGTGACGGCGCTTTTGCCGCCCCCCCCCCCCCCCCGGAGGCGGCAAAAGATGTTACGATGTAATATCTATCGTGTTATCGTAATACTACGATGTTATCGTAGTATTACGATAACATCGAAAGATGTTGAAGAGACGAGCCGCCGCGCGAAAGACGACGAAGTGTGTCTGTGCTCTTGGTGCGAGCGATTGTGGGCCTGGCTGCCTGGCTTCTGTGTAAATAGCCTGTAAATAGCCTCTTTCGTCTGTGTCCTTCCACACGTAACAATATATATATATATATATATATATATATATATATATAAGCCAAAAACGGTTCATTAAATATTTATTGGTAATTGATGTGTTCACTCATTATATACTGTTACTTCTTCTGTTGAGCGTCCGAGAACATGCAACGAAATCCTTCCTAATAGATTCGGTCCTTAGATTCCGTGTCTACGTTGTAAAGCAAACTAGAACTTCTAATATATTCTGCTGGTCTTTATTTTTGGAAGGCATGAGATACACGTGAAACGCCCAATTCGTCCGTTAGAGCATTGCTTTCTTTGCCTTCTATAATAAATGCATAGATGCCAAAGCTATGCAAATGCTGCGTGTCTGATGATACTCTATACAAATACACCAAGAGGAAGGGGTACGTCAACGCTTAATTGTTAGCAAGTTAGGCCAATGCTGCTGCTGCATAATGCGTTACTTTCTTGATTTCAAACTGTGGAAGTAGGCAATATTTAGTTTTGCTGCTTGCAGGCAATTAAATGCTCCACACTTGCTTTCCTTTTACCATTTGTCAATTCAGCTAGTGTGACGACGACTCTTGTCATCGAGGTTATTGTGTTGTCGTCAGACGGCCTCCTCAGCTTTAGCTTAACCATTGCCGTACGGAAAAGGTTGAAGGCCAAGGACTATGCGACAAAGAGGAGAGGAACAACAAAACATGGCGAAAAAGAACGAAAATGATTAATCGGTGAAACTGTTCTGCTATGATAGTATACCCAGAATATAACAAATTAAAAAATCGAGCGGTACACTCCTCACGACGTTATTGCGATTAGCATTAAAACAATAGGGTGACACACCGTACTGCCACGGCCGAAACGCTTCATGTACGAAGCGTGCATGAAGCCGGGTTTCGCTCTAGTGCATCCCTGAAGACACGACACGTCATCCACGGACGCCAAGCGCCGCTGTAATGCGCGCGCGTGGTGCGTGTGTAAATATGTAGTAACATTAACTTGATGAATTTTAAAATTTATTCTTTTGGAACGATGTTTTCCTTTCTGTTTGTTTTCGTCATTAAAAAAATCGCGCATGACCAGTGACCCAAGTTGACGTGAGACAGAATCACTGAAGAGCGGCACGTACCCATTGCCACATAAGCGGTGGCACAAGTTATTGCTACGGTTGATTTGGAACACAGTTCCCAGCACACATCAGCGCGATGCTCTACTCATTAGACCATGGACTACCACGTCACCCAAGCTTAGTGGAAAAACGCACCCTGCCTCCCCCTAGCCGAGGACAATCGACTAAACATACACAGACATAAAAAATTGGATGAAGTTCCCAAAGAATGCTCATCGCCACGAAAACACCTATAGTTAAAAAATTCAGAATCTAAATAATGCTCAGATTGTTGAGTCAACAAGGTAGCAGCAGTAGCGGGTAGTATGAGCACAGCCTCGTCGCATCTATAACTGCTAGCTTTCTGTGGCATGCGGATGACAGTATGAACTGAGAAGCGCGACAGACATGTAAATGTATTCAAGCTACTATGTACTTTGTGTCTCAATTGCGTGCACCCATCCTGGGGATTGGCCAAGAATGGCAGCTACTCATTGGCGCTTACTGAGTTGCCCAAATTGACTACTTGGTAGGACAGCAGCAGCCAGCATCCGGAACGTTGGGAGAAGACGCAAGAAGACGTTTGCTTTAAAAGTTTCTAATGAGGTCATCAAGATGGGAGACACAGAGGATGTTTAATTGTAGCAGCTATAATTTACTACTGCGGTGCAGTCAAGTTGCCCCGAAAAGTGGCTGCGTTAAGTGCCCCAGAGCACTGAAAGGCCCGCACTTACAATGTTAGCCGGACGTGTTTTTGTTATTTATAACATGGTAGGCTTTTTGATGGTGCAAGACAACAGAAGCGCAAGCGTTGCGCAAACTTACATTTAGTCAATTGAAGCAGTGACTATTTATTTAGCGCATGTACGATGTTGATGGACGGAAGCATTCAAATTGTATTTGCATTTGCCATTTTTAAAACACCGCCAAATCTAAGTCCCCCCCCCCCCAAATGTGGTAAATAAACACCAGGTAACGAAGGACACACGTCACTGTGTCCCATATGTCGGCCATTATGGTTATTATGACGCTCTTGTGTGAGTATGCCGAAGCTCACTGTCAAAGGGGCATCGTATACTAGGAAACGTACATCCAATAAACAGGTCATTTATGGTGATCAGGTATGTGTGACACAACGCAAGTGGACGATATTCTCATTTTTGCGTACAGTAGCGCGATAATTACAATTTTTCCTCTGTCTGTTCCATGGGCACCAGTCATCAATCTGCGTTGAACCAATACATAGTAATTGCTTGTTTTGGAGCTTGATTACTTGAAGAAAACTGAACGCGTGTTGTTGTTTTAATTGTTCGCGCGGTTTTTCCTTCCAACTTGACTGTCACTAAAATGGGGAGCCTAATAAGTTCCCAGATGAGGGGGAAGATACGAGTATTTAGATTTCTACTAGCATTGTTTCTTCGAATGTGTTTTTAAGTGTTATTTTATTCGTCAAAGTCTGAAAAGATGGTCACGAAATGTAACACATGTGACGCAGCAGTAACGGTCGAAATTTTATTGAGCCCGAGAGACACGGTGAAGGTACCTAGGCACAGTCCACACTATGATGCGTCGACATGCGCGATGAAGAAGAAAGGCAGACATAAGATGATGACAATATACAGATGAGAAATAGTGCATAATAATTTGCTAATTTCGCAACGCAAGAATGGCCATCCTGGCCGCAGCTTGAAGATACGGCGAACGCGAGAACGCCGCGTTATACGAGAAACGTGGACAATCTCGGTATAGCGTGGCAACGGCGATCACTTCAGTCAACAGCAAGAGTCACACGATCACTGACTGGAGGACTCTTTTCGAGGACAGTGTACGGGCCAATTAACCAGAGCTCGTACTTTTCAGACAACTTCGGAGTCTGAAATTTCGTCCAGATGATCACTTTATCACCAGGCTGAAATAAAGCTTTCGCACATGCTGTTTCGCACATCCTTAAAGCTTTCGCACATGCTAGGCCTGTTGGTGGGAGCGGCCCGCGATGTGATGCGTTCTGCAGGACTGAGAAAAACAAAAGTTATTCAATCAATCAATAAATGAATAAATGTCGCAGTTTCGCCCGAAAGGCGAAGCATCAATTGCGATAGCAAATTGGTAGAGAGTTATTCGGAGTAGGGATAGTAGAGTAGTTTTATCGGCCGCATAAACTTGGACACATTCGCTTTCTAACTGAAATGCCAAGCGTGGTGTCATCGCGCACAAGCAAACATGAATAGATCACACTGAATGACCGCAGACAACGACTGTCAAAACGCTGGCGCGGCCGCTGCAGCGGGCGAAGAATCGTGCGGTCTATCGCTTCAACGGAAACTGAGCGGCGAATGGACAGCGCATAAAGGTCAGAGCCGTGTGGAGACACGGCCTGGCTCGACTGGCGCGCGCGCTCCGCTCGCTTCTTAAGAAGCGAGTGCGCGCGCCAGTCGAGCCCGGCCGCGGTGGAGAGAAAGAGACGGTGCGGGCGACGGCTACCACAGCCAGTGCAAGCGTATTTGTTGGCAGAGTAGAAGCTGCTCAACCCCGTCCCTCCCGCGCTGCCTCCCGCTTTTTTTTTTTTTTTTTTTGCTTTCGCGTGGGAGATTGCGTTGCCAGTTCTCCTTGCGCTGGGTTACAAGATAAGCATTTGGTGCCGTAGCACAGCGTCGCCCCGCCTCCCCTCCCCCCCATACCCCCACGGCCTTTTGGGCGACAATCGCGTTTGCTTTCCGCCGTGCGTTGGCTCTCCGTGATAGCGCGCGTCCCCCGCGCGCTTTTATGGCACGTACACACTAGCGGCAAAACGCGTGCGGCGCGCCGCCGGCAGCAAGACGTCGCGCCGCGAAAGCAGCCGCGAAACGGGTTTTTCTTGCCGCGGCATCGGATCGCTCCTGGACTGATTTTTTGCGGTTTGCCGCGTGCCGCCGATGAAGGAGACCAATGAGAGCGGCCCGCTTCCGTGACGTGCGCGCGGGAACCTGGTGCCATGCGGACCCGCCCGACCGCTTGTTTCGCACTATCATCTGGACACGTCAGCTCCCGGATAGTTCGAGAAGGGGAGAGGTGTCTAGTCTGTCACGTCATTGCCGCAGCGGCGCGCCGCCGGTTGGTGTGGCCGCCCTGCCGCTGCTGCGTTTGGCCACCGGCGACGCGCCGCGCGCGTTTTGCCGATAGTGTGTACGTGCCATTACTCGTACGGCGCGCGGCGACGATTTTATCGGCCTTGGAATCTGTACGGAACCTGAAGGCGACGACGACGGCGACGGCAGAAATCCCGTTGAAGTGTCCATATAATTGCTATCGCAATAAAATGAGTCATAATGATTCTCGTGGCCCGGTTGTCCTGCGACAGTTTCGACGCGGGTACCTTTAGTCTGGCTTTGGCTTCGACGCGGGCGCGCTGACGACACCGGACGGTACTGGATACATATTCTTCGCTTGAAGATGGAGATCGATTGTTAGGGGTACAGAAGATAGAAACGTCGAAAAGGAATTTAGAGCTGATTTGGAGTTGCCTAACTATGTTTGGAGTTGCTATTAGTTCAAAAAGTAATTCTTGGTGTGTGCTATACCGATCCCCATCAAGCGACTCATTCTTTTGCGATACACATGATTGTTTAAATCTGATTACCATGTGTTTTTCTGGCAGCTGAAATTATAGTCTTAGCGATTTTAATTTTGCTAACATTGTTTAGTCATAAGCCAACCCTTCTCCAAATCCTTGGTCGGTAGAGGCCAATCTGTTCATTTCCATTTGCTCTGACTTCGGTGGCTTATAGCAGATTACAGACTCCCAACGCCCTAAAACAACACATATCATCACTCCTGGACCTCATTCTAACGTGATCCACCGTGTAGGCGGTGACGCACATGCCCAGACGGAGCGATTGTGATATCTTGCATTTTATGCTTACAATAACACAACAAAAAACGTGCCGTCAGCGGGAAAAAGCTAAGCCATGAACAAAGAACTCTGCATATTTCTAAGCACATTCCTACCCATCACGCTAATTAAGCACCATGGCATAGCACATGGTATAGCACTTGAATTCATTATCGAACAAGAAAAAAAATTAACATTTAGTCCATACAGCGAATGTTTCTACAAAACTGACACATTGGCTAGCATATAACAACGCTGCAAACTCATATCTTAGGGCCCTAATGTGAGCCAAATTTTCGTTCCTTAATTGTACATTTCCAAATTTATTAAAGACTAATAAAAATACGCTTTTGGGAAAATATACGAAGAAATACCCCTAAGCTGTAATATCACTCCTGACAAGTAATGGGGACCGGAGTAGCTGCCCTATGTGTTCTACAGTACTTAACAATACTTTCTCTCAGTTATTCTCATCACTTATGATCACTGATCCAATGCGTGAGATAAGTTCTACTAACTACCATGATGATGATGATGATGATACATGTTGTTTTATGGCGCAAGGGCCAGCTATGGCCAAAGAGCGCCAAGGCGTGGTGTACTGAGTGAGCAATGGTGTGAATGATATTGGGTAGGTGTAGGGTGGCTGTAAAGGGACCTAAAATCCTGCGCACTAAAGGTGCGTAAAAGACAAAATTGATAAGATCATAACAGTGACGTGATAGTGGCGCAATGAATATAATTATGTAACACAACATAGTATAAAAAGTTAAGTGATACAAGGCACTACTGCCTCACACAGACCCTTAGAAGCAAGGGCCTGGAGGAGAGTGCATTCCAAATATGCTGTCGCAGCAGCGTCCTCTGGAAGAGGATGCCGCTACGAATCTCTCGGGCGAAGAGCTTGCAAAATTTCGATGTCATTTAAAAAGGCTAAAACTGAATCGTGCTGAAATACCGGGTCATTATGTAAAACAACGCTGGGTGAAGGGGTATATTCTCTCTATCGGCTTGAACAATGTGTTTCTTTCAGGTTCTATTAGTGGCCACTGTACTAGGATGTGAAGTCCAGTAAGTGCCTCCCCACATCTAGTACAGATGGGGGGTTCGCCTCCACAGAACAGATAATTGTGCGTGCCGTAATTGTGTCCTATTCTGAGCCTATAGAATAGGACATCATTTCTTCTAGATATCGTGGTCGATGACCAGTTCCCTAAGCGAGGCTTAATTAAATTAAGTTTGTTATGAGTCTGGGCGTCCCACAAACGTTGCGAGTTGACTCGAAGTCTCTTGCGTAGATATGGCTTCATATCGGGAGCAGGGACGGGCATAGAAGTGTTTCCAGCTTTTTCGTCGATGGATGTGGCAATCTGGTCTGCCAGTACATTTCCCTCGATGTCTCGGTGTCCTGGCACCCAGCATACCACAACATGCTGCCCAGACGCATAATATTACATAGTAATGAATAAACCGATACTATTACTGGATTTTGTGCCGTTTAAGAGATTTTAAAGTTTTTACTACGCTCAGCGAGTGTGTGTAGATGATTGCTTTTGGTATTTCGATTCTTGATATGTTTAAGAGGCGGCAGTATTGCATAAGCCTCTACTGTGAAAATGCTCATTTGGGGGGTGCAGGGCGTCGGCATCTGAAAATGATGGGCCAACCGCTGCATAAGAGACGCCAGCATGAGACTTTGATGCATCGGTGTAAAATTCCGGACAGGAGTATTTATGCTGCAGTTCGAGGAAGTGCATTCGAATGTGTGCAACCGGGCGTGCTTCGTAACATGGAAAAAGGACAAATAGCAGTCTACAATCTGCCACTGCCACGGTGCGACCTGTATAGTGGGTATCATTAGACGATGTTCAAAGAGTGGGACATCCATTTCCTCAGCCAGACTTCTCATACGCAACGAGAAGGGCTCTCTTACTGCAGGGCGGTTATGAAAGAGGTTGGAGCTGGACAAATCATTTACGGTGGAATATGAGGGATGTTCACTGTTAGCGTTCACTCTAAGGAAATACATGAAAGCTGTGTAGGTCCTCTACAAGTGGAGGGACCGCTCATTGGATTCCACGTAAAGACTTTCTACAGGGCTTGTCCTGAAGGCACCTGTAGACAAGCGAATACCTAGATGGTGGACCGGGTCCAACACCTTCAACGCGGTTGGGGTGGCTGACTGATAAATTATGGCCCCGCAGTCTAGGCGTGTTCGTATGAGGCTTTTATACAAATTTAACAGACATTTTCTGTCACTACCCCATGTAGTGCGTGACAACACTTTTAAAATATTCATTGTTTTCATGCACTTCTTTTTAGTTGTTTCAGGTGTGGTATGAATGTTAGCTTTGTGTCAAGAATTATGCCTAAGAATTTATGTTCCGTTTTTACAGGTAGACGCTGTCCTTGCAAGTTAATGTCGGGGTCGGGGTACACTCCTCTCTTTCTAGAAAAAAGGACGCAGGTGCTCTTTTGTGGATTTAGGCAGAACCCATTCTCGTCTGCCCATTTAGCCACCTTGTTCAGACCAAGTTGAACCTGCCGCTCACAGATTGCAAGGTTGCACGATTTAAATCCAATCTGTACATCACCGACGTACATTGAATAAAACATGTTGCGTGGGATGCATAGATGCAAGGAATTCAAGGACTCTCTTCATTCATTTTTATAATGAAGAGAGTGCAAATGAGCACCCCACCCTGTGGCACTCCGGTTTCCTGCACAAAAGGTCGTGATAAGCATTGCCAACGAACACGGAATGTGCGATTCACCAGATAACTTCAATGACATTTAACATATTACCACGTACACCAAAGTCACCAAAGTGGGAGAGGTCTCTCAGTATTCCAAAACGCCATGTGGTGTCGTAGGCCTTTTCCATGTCTAGGAATACAGATAAAAAGAATTGTTTGTCAACAAAACTTCACGTATCTGTGCCGCAATACGTATCAAATGATCAATGGTGGATTGACCTTCCCGAAAACCGTACTGGTATTGGTCAAGCAGCTTGTTTGATTCTAGGAAATGTATCAGACAACGGTTTATGATTTTCTCGAAAGCTTTGCAGAGGCAGCTTGTTAGAGCTATGGGCCGGTAACTCGATACGGACGATGGATCCTTGCCCTGCTTCAGGATAGGGATCACTATGGCCTCTTTCCAGGCAGAGGGGATCTCGGCGGAGGTCCAGATATAGTTATAGAGACAGAGAAGGGTTTTCTTCGTTTCAGAGGGCAGGTTCTTCAACATTTCGTATAGTATGCGGTCAGAGCCTGGGGCAGATTGGTTGCAACACCTGAGTGATGCATGCAGCTCTGCTAGGTTATACTGCTGAGAGCAACAAGACAATACCAATCTCCACCTTCTTCTTCTTCTTCTTTCTGGGGTTTTACGTGCCAAAACCAGTTCTGATTATGAGGCACGCCGTAGTGGAGGGCTCCGGATTAATTTGACCACCTGGGGTTCTTTAACGTGCACTACAACGCAAGCACACGGGCGTTTTTGCATTTCGCCTCCATCGAAATGCGGCCGCCGCGGCCGGGATTCGATCCCGCGATCTCGTGCTCAGCAGCGCAACGCCTTAGCTGACTGAGCCACCACGGCGGGTACACCAATCTCCACCACATGCTCCCCGGTGGAAGGTCGATGCAGCGGATTGGGAGAAATTCCAGACACTTACCAGTACGATCTTGTGGACTGACATGTCCTCACTCGGAATTGATAGTGCCGTCGAGTATTTTTATTGCGATAGCAATTATATGGACACTCAAAAGCAGATTTCTGCCGTCGGCGTCGCCGTCGCCGTCGCCGTGAGGTTCCGTATGACGTCAATGGAGATGAAATCGTCGCCGCGCGCAGAACGCTGTATGTGCGAGTGAAAGGGAGCGAGGGACGCGCGCTTTCACGGGGAGTTAACGCACGGCGGAGAACAAACACGCGTTCTGCTCTGTGCTCCCTTAAGGGCTGCAGAAGTAGGCGTCTCTTCCTCCTCTACAATCACCATATATGTAGAGCAAACGTGTCTTCTTCCGACGCACGAAAAACCGTGGGGGGGGGGGGGGAGGGGGAGGGGAGGGGAAGGGAGGCGACGTTTAGCTGCGGCACCAAGTGCCTATTTATATCAGAGGCTGCGGCAACAGTCACCAACGCCGCACGCATTTTGAGCGAACGCGGGCAAAACGCCGACGACGTCGACAACAGTTCTGCGTGTTACCGGTGCTGCTGCATGTCCAAGTTTATACAGCTGATAAAGCTGCTATCATTACTCCGTGTAGCTCTCTTCAAATTTGCTATCGCAATTGATGCTTCGCCTTTCAGGTGAAACTGCGACAATGTGTTTTTCCCTCAAATTTCTACTGGAACCTTTCCGGGAAGTTGCAAGGAACAGTTGGATACCGCAGTTATCACGGTAGGTCCACTAAAACCTTTTTTGTGGGTCCTTTCTCCGACACCGAGGGTTAAGTCTATCTGGGCTTAGTACGACATCGGCTCGGCCGCGGCGGGAAGGTCGGGCCGACCCCCAAGAACGTTCTAGAAAATTCCGCCATGCCTCACGAGGAAATGGCAGTGGGAGAGCAAATCTCCAAAGAGGAAGCCGAGTCCAACGGCTGAATTACCGCTCACAGAAAGCGGAACGCGGACAAAACCCGCGTCGAGAATGAGACGCACAAGGCAAGGCAAAACGACGCCCGCGTTGGCGCCAAACAAGCCGGCCAGCTAAGAAATGTTGCCGCAGCCTCCAGGCTACCGCGCCTGCCCAAATCCCACTTTCGAGTTGTCGTCCGTCCAGGGGGGAGGGCTGGACGTGCGAAAATGCAGTCAAATCAAAGTCACGCACGCCATTTTAATGGCGGCCAGGCTGCCCCCGGCGGCCGTCGAGGAGGATATCGTGTGTGCGAATGCCATGCAGAATATCTTCGTTATAAGCACACCCTCCGAAGAGAACGCCAATGCATACTCCAAGGTCCGGGCGATAATCCTGGCGGATAAACGGCACCCTATCGCGGCTTACATTACGCCTCCGGGTAATACCTGTAGAGGCGTGGTCAGAGGCATTGATGCCGATCTTGCTGAAGCTGCGCTGCAAAGTCTTTTTGTCACACCCAGAAACCCGATGGTGCTCGGAGTAAGGCGCATAAAGGAGTCGACTACCGTGATCATACTGTTCAATGGCATGAAAGTGCCTAACTACGTCCGCTGCGGCCCCAACATGGTACGCTGCACGCTGTACAAGAGGCAAATAGACACTAGAAACGCGCTGCCGCAACTGCGGCCGAGTAGGTCACAGGCAGGACGTCTGCCCCAGACCAACCGAAAAAGTGTGTGAAAAGTGTGGAACTTTGCAAACCACCAACGGACACGAATGCGTGCAACCGAAGTGCGCGCTCTGCGGAGACGCTCACCTCACCGGCGACCGAACCTGCAAAAACAGGTATCAAGTTCCTTATGTCGTCAGGAGACGACGTACAAGAAGGAGGAAAGGCGGCAACAAGAAGAAGAACGCAACGAGCAACGCTGGGGGTCGGGGAATCCCCGCTCCAGCCGAAACGCCACCTGCGGAGGCACCCAGGAACGCCACCACCCAGGCTCCCAGGAACGCCACCGCGGAACGCTCTAGATCGAGATCCAGGAGCGGATCCCAGGTCCGGAACAACTCACAACCCACCTGGGCGGACAAGGCAACCAAAACAGGTGAGACCCATGCCCCTGCGCAACAAGGGCAACTCCAAGAGAAAACGCTAGCCAAAATTCAATCACTAGAGCGCGAAAACGCGTCTCTTAGAAAGGAATTATCTGAGATTAGATCACTATCGCAAGAAAGGCAGCAGAGAGAACGCGCGATCGGCGGCCAAGCTGCAGCAGCCGCCACCTCTCTTAACAGAGGCGCTAAACGCAGGGCGGGCCCCGAGCCCATGGACGAGGAGACGCTTAACGTCTCGGCCGTCAAACAACTGCTTGACCAGCTAAGATCGGACATAGTTACCGAAATTAGCCCTATCAAGCTCCAACTGACCGAGCACACCGCGAGGCTCCAAATTTTAGAATCCGACAGGCAGCGCGCGCTGCCCGGTACGCCCACACCGCGTAAGTAAAATGGCTAACGCAAGCAATCTAGTCATCTGGCAATGGAATTGCGCCAGCTTCCGCAAAAGGAAGGCAGTCTTGCAACAACTACTTAGTTCTGCTAACGAAAGGCCGTCAGTTATCCTCCTCCAGGAAACGCTCACCGACGTGATCGCTCTTCGCGACTATCGTGCGGAAGCACACTTTTCGGAGGGCAAAAGGGGAGTAGCGGCATTCGTCTCAAAGAATCTCGCCTATTTACGTCACGACGTTAGGCCAGACTTGAAAGTTGAACACATCATGATCGAGCTTATCGCAAACGATAGACTCAAACAATCCGTTTTCATTCTGAACGTGTACAGCTCACCAGCCGACAGAAAGGAGAAGTTTAACGCTCTCTTCCAGAAAGCATGTAAAATTGCAGGCAATCATCCACTCATCATAGCAGGGACTTTAACGCACAACACCAAGATTGGGGATACTTGAAGGACACAGCCAAGGGAAAGGCCCTCGTGGCACAGATCGCAGCTTGCGGTCTCACCTTGGTCACCGATCCAAGATATCCCACCAGAATTGGCAACTCGGTCAGCAGAAATACCACGCCTGACCTGACTATGGTTAGGAATGCGGAGGAACCCGTGTGGACTAATTTACAAGAGAACCTCGGCAGTGATCACTACATCAGCAGCCTCGCGATAAGGGTCTCATCACCGCCGCTCAGAAAATTCAGAGTAACGGACTGGTACCTCTTTAGAAATATCAGAAAGCAGGACGAGACTGATTACAGCTCGTTAGAGGAATTATTCGCTCGCCTCAAAGAAGACGTTGCTGCTTCCACAAAGGAAGTACAGACGGACAAAGAGGTAGAGCGCATGGACAGTCGATTAGCACACCTGCTAGAAGCCAAAAACACGCCACAGGCAAAATGGAAAACACAAAAGTTAAATAGACGCCTACGCAAAAGGATTGCAGAGCTTAATAGGAAAATTGATGAGCATAGCCAAACGCTCGCTCGGCAGAAATGGGACGAAGTATGCAATGCCGTCGACGGGCAAATGAGGAGCGGAGCGAAGTGGAACATCCTCAAGCATCTGCTTGGGGACAAACAATCCAAAGCCAATCAGCGGATCACTATCGTAAGACTCATTCACAACTTAAAAAACTCTGGCATGACCGAGAACCAAATTACAGATGATCTGGCTTCGAGATACCTCTGTATTGAACCCGGTTCAAACAATGACTACCCCCCTGCGACGCACGAGAACGGAACGGACCCTCTGGGCTCCCCCTTCACGTGCGCGGAGGTGAGAGAGGTACTATACGAACTCAATTGCAGATCAGCACCGGGTCCCGATGGGATCACAAATAAACTTTTAAAGAATTTGGATGACGGGGCCATCGAGCTCCTCACGAATAGCATCAACGAGGTTTGGGAGACGGGCGAGGTACCACTGGAGTGGCGCGTCGCGACTGTAATCCTCATCCCGAAACCGGGGAAACCTTTAGAGATTGGCTCGCTCCGGCCGATTTCACTCACTTCGTGTGTGGGGAAGGTCGCCGAGCACGTCATTCTCAATAGGGCCATTAAATTCACTGACGAAAGGAATCTCCTTCCGTTTAATCAAATTGGATTCAGACCATCCATGTCCACACGGGACTTTATGATACTTATAAAGCACAAGATCGTTGACAAGGCCTCCAGAGACACCAGAGCCGTTCTGGCACTGGTCCTGGAAAAGGCCTTCGACAAGGTAACACATGCTCACATACTCGATTCCATTAAAGAAGCGGGTCTGGGCGAAAAGTTCTACAAGTACGTCAGCTCCTGTCTTAAAGACAGAAAAGCCATCATTCGCCTAGGAACTCTGGGCTCGAAAACATTTGATCTCGGATCCAGAGGCACCCCGCAAGGGGCAGTCCTCTCCCCGTTCTTATTCAACTTATCCATGGGAGCTCTCTCCCGCAACCTGGCCGAAATTGAAGGTCTCGGTCACGCCTTCAACGCCGGCGACATTACAGTCTGGTGCGATAGAGGTAGTGACGGGCAGATCGAAGAGAAATTAGAAACAGCGATCAGAGTCGTTCAGGATTTTCTCAACAAGGCAGGACTCTCCCTGTCGGCTAAGAAATCGGAACTGCTACTATACCGACCTACAATCGGTGCAAAGAAAGGGAAACCTCCCGATATCTCTATCACCACTGAAAACGGATCCGTTATCCCGGTCGTACAAAGAGTCAGAATCCTCGGCATGTTCCTGGAGGAGGACGGCAGTAATGATTACACCTTAGATCGTATTGCAACCAAAGCTGATTCCATGACAAAGTTAATCACGAGGGTGGCCAACAAACGAGGGGGGTTATCGGAGGAGAATCTTCGGCGACTCTTCCACGCCTTGCTCATAAGCCACATTAACTACATAGCCCTGGCCCACAAGTGGAGTAGAAGGGACAAGGCTAGACTAGAATCAATCATTCGCAAGAGCATAAAAAGGCACTGGGTCTCCCACAGAACACCAGTACCGAAAGACTCTTGGAGCTAGGCGTCCACAACACCTTTGATGAGATAGTTGAGGCACAACAGGTAGCACAAGTTGCAAGACTGGCTTCCACGGAAGCCAGCAGACAGCTACTAGCGTATATCGGTAAAGGTTTCAGCATCACCAGACAGAGGGAGTGCGCGCTCCCCGTTAAAGTCAGGGAAATGTATTCGGTATCCCAGATACCTAGAAACATGCACCCTGAACACAATTACGGCAGACGTAAAGCGAGAGCCAGGGCCCTTCTTAACCTAGCGGCTAAGATTGAGGACAACGTCGCCTTCGTTGACGCTGCGCAATACGCAGCTCCCAATCACTTTGTTTCGGTGGCTACCTCGCTGCGGGGGGAGCTGCTGACGTCGCTTACGCTTAAATATACGAACGCCGACAAAGCCGAACAGGTGGCCGTAGCCATCGCCATGGCCACCACGAATCGTTCCACTATCTTCACAGATTCGCGAGCTGCCACCAGAGCATTCATGAAAGGCTCGGTATGCAAGGAAGCCGCTCGCGTTAGCTCTGCTGCATCTTGGACAGGCAAAAAGCACTTAATCTGGTTCCCCGGTCACATGGGCAGCGATGCTCATGAAGCCGTTCCCAACGCCAACGAACTTGCACACTTCCAGGCGCGAGGTCTCACTCGCCGCGCCGGAAGTGGGCAATCGGAGGCCGGGGGAGGGCAGTGGCAAATGGACACTCTTCTCACTTTTAATGAGGTCTGCAAGCACTATCAACTGGGGCGTCGGAAGTTTCCGCTTCCCAACCCACACCTAAACAGACCACAGGCAATCACCCTGCGAATGCTGCAGACGGGGACTTATCCATCTCCATTTATTTATTCAAAATTTATAGAAGGCATCGATCCGGGCTGTCCGCGCTGCGGACATCCCAGCTGCACTCTTAAACACATGCTCTGGCAGTGCCTAGATTTGCGCGGGGGCTCAGGGTCTCCCTCTTCGGAGGAAGACTGGCTCCGGCTCGTCACCAGCTCCGCCAAGGAAGAGCAGCTCAGGGCTGTCCAGAGAGCCCGCGAGATCGCCGAGAGACTCAACCTCCCGGCTCCATCGTGGGTGCGGCCCGCAGACGATGTCCCCTTAGGCGGACACTCATCGTCTTCTCAGGACCAAAATAAAAGTTCTTTGTCTGTCTGTCTGTCTGTCTGTCTGTCGACGGTGGCAGCGTTTTGCTCGCGTTAGCACCGACTGCACGCGGCGTTGGTGACGTGTTTCTGAAGAACGTGCCAAGCTTTGCCGTACACCCTATGGCGGTGTACCGTGGCGACCATAAGGCCATGCTCCCTGTGGTCACTAAATAAATGAGAACCACCGGCTCATACATATTTCTCGTTCTTTACTCGTTCAAATAACCAATTACAGCATCACATCTTAATAGTCATAATCGTAAATACATAATTCCCACCAGAGTACAGCTTCGCTGGCCTTCCATGTCCACCCCAGTGGAAGGGCTGGCAGTTTTTTGTTTCGCACTTTTAATATTTAGTTTGGGAATATTTAACATAAAAAGCATACGCTGCCAGTGTTTTGTTTCACGATATTTGTTTGTGGGCTGTCATACTCAAACATCTGAAAAATAAATTCGTAAATAATTCAATACAAAATGTGAGCAACGATAACGTCGGACTATAAACGCGCCTTAATGCACTCTTGTGGTTTGACCTCTAGCTCTCAAGGAGGAAATTGTTGAGTGGCCGACGGCTGCCCCACGTAGCGTAATGAAGCTTTCGCTTCAAAAGCTGGCAGATCCCACGCCCTGTGGGAATCGATGTTGTGCGAAGCAGTGTGCGGGGAGCCTAACAAGTCAATGAAACGACCATGAGAGCACCAAGACGTAGGCGGCTCTTTCATGGCCTGCATAACACACATCTAATAACATTCATGTCATGAGTCCTGAGGAGTCCCTTTAGCTACACCTAAGAGACCTTAAGGCGAAAGCCTTAGTCATGTTCATGATTATGACTTCGAGAATCCACCTTTAGCCTTTTCCTTCAATCATTACCACGTCCGAACTCATTCCATTGGTTTTTGAGTATTAATATTTTTTCGCTGAGTCATTGTCATTTTTGCTGAATAATGCTCATGTCTATGAAATCTACCACCATTCCTTAGGGTTCTTTCTCTCAGTACCCACGTCCGAACCCATTTCTGTGGTTTTTGTGTGTTATTCCTTTTTCGCTGAGTCATTGTCATTTTTGCTCAGTCATGGTCATGACTATGACTTCTACCATCATCTTTTAGTGTTTTATTTACTTATTACCCACGTCAGAAGCCATTTCAGTGTTCTTTAGTGTTAATATTTTTCACTGAGTCATTGTCACGATCTACATGACACGGATGTCATGACGTTTATGTCATGACCTATCACTTATGTTCGTTATACACTCTTGTCATACTATGCCAATTTTGGTACACACCAAGTTAACGAAATGACCATGAGATCACCATGACGTAGGCGGATGTTTCATGACCTACATGACACGCATGTCATGATATTCAAGTCATGACATATCATTTGCGTTCATCATATGTTCTTGTCATAGTATGCCAATTCTTGTAACTACCAAGTTAACGAAGTGACCATGAGAGCACAAAGACGTAGGCAGCTAGATAGATAGATAGATACTGTCACAGTAGCAAATGTTGGCCAAGAAATGCTTCGCATTTAAAATAAAAGCAGCCGTGGCTTCATGAAAGCGTGCGCGTCTCGCACCGCGGAGGCCCGGGTTCGATTCCCACCCAGACCGAAATTTATGAAATTTTCTTTTCAAAGCCACTAATTTGCTTTGTTGACAGGAACATCCTTGAGAAATGTGACGTCAATCCGAGCATTTTTAGATACGCTTTTATCCTTTGTGGCATCGGCCACTTTTCGTCATGGCGCAGTTTCACCAAGGTCACTACAAGGTCGTCGCCGACATAGACAACCTCACGCTTTAGCCTTTATATTTGACAAAATCATGATGAAGCCTAAAAACTATTTTAGAATGTGCTGGTAGGATGTTGACAATGTCTACAAACATGCTTCTATTCAATGTAGGTTCGCACAATGTTACTAGGGTGTCTAAAGAAAGCGCAAGTAATTGTTAATAGGACGTTTACAGATAATGTGTGAACATGCTTCAGTTTTAATTAACGCTCATAGGAGGTCTAAACAAAAGTGTTTCTAGACAGTTAGGTTTACAGACCTAACTGTCTTAAAAATTTTACAGACAGCATATGAACATGTTTCAAATTAATGTTGATGGCCAATTGGTTCTAGGGAGTTACTAAGGAGTTTGGAAGCCTAAAGCCCATTGCAATGATTTCAAATAATTGTTGGTAGGCTCTAGTAACAATAGACTATAAAGACGGTCTAAAAATGTTGCTAGAAGTCTATATAAGGGTAGGTTTCGTAGGAGTGTCATTATGCAGGAATTCGACAGTTTTAGAAGTGCGTTTGTCGCCTTACCTACGTTAGACGTAAGCACCTTTTTCGGGACGTTACGGTGCGCGTCCCGCCAAGACATTTACTTTAACGTACGGGAACGCAAACGTAAAAAAAGACGTAGAAGACAGGGCGCCGTCTGGTGCCAGGTGCCAAACGTATCCAAACTACGGCAATCTATTAGCGATCATCCTGTTGTTGCTATGTGGACGTGTCTCGTTAGGCTTACGGATGTCGGAATCGCCGATCGATCTCAGAAATTGGTAGTGCTATGCACTCATAACTAGCGTTTCAGGGAAGTTTAGAGGAAGGGAAAGCTTATTTCGATCAACCAGGGGGAAAGCGCAGCCATAACGACACTTCATGCTGAAGCGGGAGCCATGGGTGCGCCATATTCGACAACGCTATTTCTTTGCGTGCGTGAACATTTAAGCCCTAACCACTGGCATGCGTCGGCAAGCTTCAGCGCGCGTCGACAAGCCAAAGCGCTTCGCGTCGGTTGGAGGAAGTGGGCACACAACCACTGGACACAAGTTCCGACGCGCGCCGACGCTCGTTGCGGTCACGCTGTCACGCGCGCGACCGCATGGTCACATTCAGAGAAATCCTCCTCCACTACTGCAGAGAGCGATTACGTTACCCACCAGCACACAAAACACTGAATAAATCACAATCCACCACTTGGCGACTACTTCAGACGCGAACTTTCCCAAACCCCGTGCTATACCACCGATTATACCCCGATGCATACTCCCCACTCTGCAAAGCCTGCGAGGCACGCGCTGACCTCGATCACATCATCTGGGCATGCCCGAAAGCTACACCACCAACACCCACCGCACTAACACTACACGCATCATAACTACGGCCGAGCAGTGGGAGACTTTGCTGCTCAGCTTGGACCCAGAAGAGCAGCTCTGGGCCGTCCGGATGGCCGAAGACGCCGCCAGAAAGCAAGGGCTGGCTGCCGTCTGAGGAAGGGGAGACCTGGGGGTTAGTCTCCCAACCCCCGCCGCCCCCAGACCCCATCATGGACACAATAAAGTTTTATCTCTCTCTCTCTCTCTGTCAGCTGCGGTGCACTGTTGCTTGACATTTTGTCTTGCACCGTCCAAGTGCGGCCTAAGACAGCCTGCTGTAAACTGAGCTTGAAAAAATAAGTTAGTGATCTGTTTGCTCTTTTAGATAGAAGAAGCACGTTTGATTAATAAATGTACGCGTGCCGCATCGGTTTCTTTTTACTTTCGAAGTTACAATGGTTCACAAGATATCGACATTAGCGATTGCGTTTGCATCGTAGTCTGCAAGATCGCCTTGCAAACCCCTGCACGACTATGGCTTAGTTTGTCCCCCTCAGAAAAAGGAATAAAAAAAGTGGGGGAAAGCCCGCACCACCGTAAGGTATAACGGGCATTAAACCAATCAGAAAGTAAAGTAGGACGGGTCATCAAGGCTGACAACCCAAAGGCGAATTCCGAGAAAAAACCAATCTGAAAGAAAAAAAAAGAATTTCGGAGGCAAAAGCAGCGAGCTGGAGCGGAAGCAGCGAAAAACAATAAGGCTGGTAGTGCCAGTAGAACAACCAAAAAAAAAAACCCGGTAATACGCTCCGGAGGGAAATTAGGGAAAATATGTGGTGGTCTTCGGCAGTGATCCACAACGATCTGCATGTTTATTTCAGAAGATAAATGTAAAACAACAATAAAGTCTTGAGCAGCTGGCAGGGTTAGGTGGTAGGGCCGACTCGTGGGACCAGGATGGAATCACCACTCGAACGCAGGAAGACCGTGTCCATCCGGGACCTGCGCATGGCTAAGTGCTACGAGAAACTAGGAAAGGGATAGGGGAAGGGGGATGGGAAAGCAAGGAAAGAGATGGACAAGGCAAGCGATATGAGGAGGATGCATGCAGTTAAAGCCAGATGACATGGGGCGAACCCACCATGGTTGGCGTAAACTGTGCAACTGGCATGAAACCGAGCATGGGAAAGTAAGCGGATATGAGGAGAAAAGGGAGGAAAGAAAAGGGCAGGTAAAAGAGGAGTAAAAGTTAAGAAGCATCAGGGAGAGCAGACAGACGGGGAACAGCCGGCACGAGTGAAGTAATGGTATGAGTCAGTCGTAGGAGTAAAGCCCGCGATCGCTTACTGTGAAGCAACCGCGGGAAAACGTCAGGCGTGATAATGTCACGGATATTACACTCTGTCCGCAACTGAGCGGCAATGTCCGCAGTGCGCGGGCACACAGTAAAGTAGTGGAGCACGCCGTCACACTCCTCCCCACACACGCACAGACTCGAGGAACTCAGATGAAACCGATGCAGATAATGAGGAAAATGCCCATGTTCCGTCATGAGTCGTGCGAGATGGCGGTTCGGGGGGAACCAAGGAGGGACGGCGTGCACACTACGCACCCAGCGATAGAGGGACGTATCGACCCCCTCTCGAGACCAATAGGCATGCCATTGGCTTTTGGCAATAGTGGAAAAAACGGTGGCGGATTGTTCGAAAGGAAGCGGCACAAGGCCGACCCATCCCTGTCGAACGAGCAGACGACGCAGCCATGTCTGCAAGCTCATTACCCGCCACTCCCCGGGGCCCGGGACATGAAACAGAAGGATACGGCGACCGCCGGCGTTCAAGGCATGCAGTGCACGCTTCATGTGTCGCACGCGCGCGTCCGTAGCATGGAGACCGGAGAGCGAGGCGAGGAGGGACAAGCAGTCGGTATACAAGTACACCGGAGCCGTGCCACGCAAAGACGCCGCGTACGCGAGCGCCTCCGACATGGCACACACCTCAGCGGCATACGCACTAGAGGCCTTTAACAAGCAGAACTTCCGAACCGCAGCCAGGCGACCGGTCGGTTCAAACGCAACAAAAGCGGCGCCGGCCGCACCGTTGCAGAAGGAGCCATCCGTAAAAATATGATGCGCCTGCGCACGAGCCAGCTGCGCCGCCTGAGGAGGTGTTAACCGCATGAATGGAAAGTGGTACCTCTCACGCGGGTGATCGGTCCATTGAGGACAGGGATATTCGACCTGGGCCGGCGGGTAGATGGTTGTGGGGCCGTAATGAGTAACTTGCCGCAGAGTGAAAATGGAGAATTCCGCAGCGAGCCGGTCTAACTCCACGGTGAGAGGGGGACAGTTAGCCAGGATGTGAAGGGCCGACGTACGGGTGGTGTGATAGGCACCAGTGATCGCGATCAGTATCGATCGTTTCACGGAATTCACCCGAGCAACGAGGTGAAGCGACGGAAAAGGGGGCCACCAGACGGGCGACGCATATGCAACTGCAGGCAACAGAACCCCTCTATACAACCGCCGAATAGTAGCGGGAGCAAGGGAGTAGTGCAGACGGAAGAAATTTAGCAACCGGGATACCAATAGCTCGGCTTTAGTTTTAATGTACTCAACATGGGCAAAGAAGTTAAGCCGATCGTCAAAGACCACGCCGAGCAGTTTAATGTGATCCTTGTGTTGAAGAAAGACACCGTCCAAACGAATAGACGGACGTCGTTTTGACGTTCCAATGTGCCCATTGTTGAAGAAAACAAAAAATGATTTTGAGAACTAATTTTAACCTTGTTCTGTGCGGCCCAATTACAGATCAAGGTGAGAACAGATTCTGCTAATGCCTGCAGCTGCAGACGCGAACTGCCAGATAGTAAAATAATTGTGTTGTCGGCGTACGCCTGAACATGAACGCCAGCAGGGAAGTCAAGGTCCAGGAGGGAGTGGCATGTCACATCACTAT
This sequence comes from Dermacentor silvarum, assembly GCF_013339745.2. Lineage (NCBI taxonomy): Eukaryota > Metazoa > Arthropoda > Arachnida > Ixodida > Ixodidae > Dermacentor > Dermacentor silvarum. The sequence goes on along the minus strand of NC_051164.1, from coordinate 11,761,816 downwards.
GGCATGTCACATCAATAGCTCTCGTACGATTCATCTTTATTGCGATAGCAATTATATGGACACTCCAAAGCAGTTCTGCCGTCAGCGTCGCCGTCGCCGTGAGGTTCCGTATGACGTCAATGGAGATGAAATCGTCGCCGCGCGCCGCCGAACGCTGTATGTGCGAGTGAAAGGGCGCGAGGGACGCGCGCTTCCACGGCGGAGAACAAACGCGCGTTCTGCGCCCTGCTCCCTTAAGGGCTGCAGAAGTAGGGTCTCTTTCCTCCTTTACAATCACCATAAGCCCAGACCACACGTACAGCGGTGAGCACTGTTAGGTGAACACGCGAGCGCGTGGCGACGGCACTATCAGCGCGCGTAACAGCCATCGTTGGAACATTGCACATGCGCAGCATGTGCTTTGCGAAACACTCTTCCACCGCGCGCATCACGTCATCGATACGCTTGTTCGTCGTCTGCTAGCCGCATTTTTTGTTCGCTGAGCTGATACCTTCTGCATTTCAAGGTCCATCGGATTGAAGATTGGCGCGTGAAGGAAAAAAGTGAGTGTAAGAGGGATAATTATTAAACGTTTTATTCAAGAAATTGCACTTGCAATTCAAGTTCAACAAGACCATGAGAACAAATATAAAACATGAGCAAATCTAATAGCGAGTCATGTGACCACTTACAGCAACGACTGCAGCTATCTGGACGGTAACGAGTCGTAAAGTGATCGAACATATTCCCGATCGGCTTTCAGCCTTTCCCACTCGTTGCTGACTTGCGCACACAACTGGTCCGAAGTCGCGGAATAAAGGGGCTTCCTTGCCAAAGAAGCTTTCAGCGGCCCCACACGTTTTCTATCACATTCAGGTCCGCTCCTTTCGGAGGCCATTCAGTAGCTGCATGTGCTGCTCCGCCTGGAACTCCTTGACAGCCCGCGCCGTGTGTATCGGTGACCGGTCCTGTTGGAACAGGTAATCACCGTCTGGGATAAACTGCTCGCATATGGCAACAGCACATTGTTCAAAATGTTGCAGTATTGTTCCGACGATAATGTCCACGTATACGTTGCAGGGGCCTAAACCATATCTTGAAACAGCACCCCACACGTTCACACTCGATCTCCCACTGGCAGAAACACCTTGCACGTTGTCCGGTCGGTCCTGCGTGGAATTGTGACGTTAACTAAAACAATGCTTTTCAAGCAGGAAGTTTGCCTCACCGTGTGCCTGGTAGTCTCCAAACACGCAATCTTTGGTCTTGTCGCGTCGAAAACGTCGACTCATCCGAAAAGATGACGCGACCCACTCTTCTGATGTCCATGCTTCGTGCAGCTCAGCGAACTGCCGTCGTGCGTCCTTGTTTGCCGCCGTTAGTAGTGGCTTCTGCGCTGCGACGCGACTGCGAAGGCCCGCAGTACGCAGGCGACGTCGAACAGTGGTGTCCGAACGTCCAAATCCAAGTCCTCGCGTATTGCTGGGGCTGGCAAGAAAGGGTTACGAAGAGCAGCTGCAACTATGAGGGCGTCTTCATCGTCTGTGGTAGCTTTAGGGCGGGGCGCGCGGGGTGCATCCTGAATGCGACCTTCATACTTGTAGGCTTGAATTATCCTGTTCACAGTCTTCAGGGGCTATTACTAAAGCGCCAATATACCGCTGGAATAACCTTTCAGGGAAAGATCGACAATGAGCGCCGTTCATCATCGGGAACCCTAGCCATAATACGATCTGGCGACAGAATGAACGGCTGCGAAAGATGTTGGTTGTTTTATACGGCGTTGCATGCACAACAACTTTGAAGGGAACGAATAGACACGCCCCCATAGATATACAAGTTTTTGTCTTGTTCTGTTCAAGCACAGATGTTAAAGAAATCTTAAAATGCAGGATGCATGGGCTTAGAAAACAAAAATGCGGCTAGCAGACGACGAACAAGTGCATTCATGACGTCATGCGCGCGGTGGAACAATTATTTCGCGGAAGGCGTGATGCGCATGCGCAATGTTTCCAGTGATGACCGTAACGGGGCGCTGACAGTGCCGTCGGGAACGCGCTCGCGTGTTCACCCTAACAGTGCTCACCGCTGTACGCTTGCAAACGCGCGCGAGCTCGCGTCCACGCGCCCAAGCATGCGCAGACGGTGCGGCACGGCTCGTACGCGTCGAAACACGGCGCGATCTCACTGATCAGCTCCTCTCAGTTATCGCGCGCTGGGCTGCCTCGCGTCGGCGCGCCTGGCTACGCAGCGACGGCGCGGTGCATTCAACTCTCAGTTAAGCAGAATTATACCATGCAAGAAAGTGCTTCTTCTTCACTTTTGTGGTGATCTAACGCTCCAAAAAGTTAACAATTACGTTTATAAATATCGAAGCATTTTGAAGCACTGCCAACAAGAAATAGGAAGTGGCGTCTGCCAAGGGGTAAACAAGTGAGGCCAGTGAGCGCGCGCTGTCGCGCGTATTGTGGATGCAAACCGCCATTTCTCGCTAGGCGCGGCAACCGCAAGGCGCGTAGACGCGCGCTTTCGCGCGTCCGCAAGCGTACGTGTGGTCTGGGCTATATATGTAGAGCAAACGCGCCTTCTTCCAACGCGCGAAAGGCCGTGGAGGGGAGGCGGAGGGAAGGGAGACGGCGGTAAGTGAGGGCAGTCCGGAGACGGCACACTAGCTGCACTATGCTATTATCAGAGGCTCCGGAACAGTCACCAACGCCGCACACATTTTGTGCAAAACGGGCAAAACGCCGATGGTGTCGACAACAGTTCTGCGTGTGCCGGTGCTGCTGCACGTCCAAGTTTCTACAGCTGATAAAGCTACTATCATACTCCGTATAGCTCTCTACAAATTTGCTATCGCAATTGATGCTTCGCCTTTCAGGTGAAACTGCGCCAATTTTTTTTTAAAGCGAAGCAGTGTAGGCTCACAAGTTTCGGCGGTGGTGGTGGTGGTGTCTGTGTCATTCTGAAAGTGGGCGGATCCTGACGATGTGCAGAAAAGGGTCCAAGCTCAATGTCACATACCAGAACGAAAAAGACATAGAAAGAGAGGATGAGAGAGAGAGAGAGAGAAAGACAGAAAGAAATAGAGAAGAAAGAGATAGAGAAAGAGAGAGGAGAGAAAGAAAGATAGATAAAGAGAAACAGGAAAATCACCACGAAGGTCAGAGAAACAAGAAAAAAGATAAATAAAAAGGAAGAAAGAGATATACAAATAGAGAAAGAGATAAATAAAGAGAGAGAAATAGAGAAAGAAAGAAGAGAGAAGGAAAGAGAGAGAGGGAAAGAAAGAAAATCACCACGAAGGTCAGAGAAACAAAAGAGAGAGAGAAAGAAGCAAGAGATATAGAAAGAGAGAAAGAAATGAAGAGAAAGAGAAAGAGAGACAGAAAGAAAGAAAATCACCCCGAAGGTCAGATACACACACGACAAGCTTCGCTTAACCCATTTTCTCGACAGAAGGGCTGGCCATTTTTTAGATGCGAGAGCATCTTATGCTCGGGCAGTGTCCGTCCTGCGGCGTCCGCACCATACTGCGCATGCGCAACTCCCCTCATTCAGGTGTGCGCTCTCCCCCTCTCTGCCGCGGTGCGGCGCAGCAAATCATTGCATATAACTCTCTCACTCTCTCCCTCTCTCTCTAAGGGTACGCCGGTAGGCGGCGCAAGTGTCACGGTGCAGTTAAAGCGCGCGTTCGCTGTGCTTCCGTCACCGATTCCTAGCGCACCGACGCTAGGAATCACGTACGATCTCTAAATAAAGACGCAACAACCCCGTACAACGTCTCTTCTCTTCTCAATACATTCTCTCACACTATAACTTTCATTGAGTTGTGTTGCCAAGTGAAACGAAACGGAAACTCGATGCGCACCCCCCGCGATGCTTTCGCATCCCACCATGGTTGCCCGTAGGGTCAGATGATGTGATTTTTTTGTAGTTCATTGCACAGCCAACTATAAGATTATATGTGCAAAGTATCATTTAAAGATCTGATTATTTATTAATATAATTATGTTCTTAGTGTATGTAGAA
>NC_051164.1:11700950-11757705 GCF_013339745.2 Dermacentor silvarum | reverse complement strand
AAAACATTCACACAAAAATATGGACGAGCCATCGCTGTTGCTTCGACAGAATGAGAACTCTGTGAACTTTTCACTTTTCTTTTATCTTTAGTCTTTGCTGGAGGGAGGGGTGGGGGGCAGATCTGATAGAGAATGCGACGTCGCTCCTATGTCAAGTTTGGAGACACAAATATTCCTCGTTGCTTCGTTGCCCTCTTGAACTACAAGTGACGTAGGCTGATAAAGTTGCTCCTCAACAAAAACATGTTTTCATTAAATACTGTTGATGTTTGATATTATATGACCATAGAAAACTTTGCTCACTTTGAGGAATTTACATTGGTTGTCGAACTCTTCCCGGATTTAAAAAATAAGAAATTTTACAGCGAAGCTGTTAAGGGCTAGGTTCCCCACGATCATGTCCGCGTGTAGGAAACAACTATCATCATCAGCATTTGCTGCTTTGCAGCATTTGCCAATTGTGCCTTAGCACAGGTGTCAAAACGGATGATGGATGGCCCATTGTTATACCCCTCGGCTCCGCCGAAGCTTCTTTCACAAGTGTCACGATACTGGCGGTGGCACGTCCCACCAATCGTTGTGTCCCTTTGTATCGTAATGTAGAGATCGCGCTAGCGCTGTTATCAGCAGTTACCCTGATCTTCCAGGATCCTGGCGTCAGGATCCTAATGGAGCCGTGCAGTGTGCCGCGGCTATGAACGCTGTGGTTCATACGCTAGTCTATGACGATGGGCGGACTTTGCTCAGCAAACGTACTACTTGGCCAATGCGCCGGGCTAAAACACGACGCCGGTGTCCTTGCTCTTTGACGAACATGCCGAATATGCTCAATATAGTAAATAATGATAATATATAAATTCACCAGAGCAATTCACCACACAATATACACTATAGCAGACGCACAATAGTCACAGCTTCACTGGCTTCCATCTCCACAGTAATGGAAGGGCTGTAAATTTTTTTCTGTCTATCATATCTGAGAATGAACGAGGCCATAAAATGAGCTTTTTCGTACAATCCAAATGCAGTGCTTGTTAGGCGAGAGGCGGTCCATAGTTTTGTGTTAGAGAAACAACTTTGCTACACATTTATTACTACGTTTTAATAAACAATTTTCTTATGGAGAGTGTACAGCTGTTTTGCATAAGTGCTGCACAAATCGTACTATCTTGTCGCTTATATAGTGCAGTCAACTTGCTGCCCTATATTTTAAAAATATATAAAATATATGTATATAAAACTGCCCCCGTAACTCAGTGGTATTTGGCCAAATCTGCACGTGTCCACGTTTTCTTATGCGTCATTTTCTGGAGACACCTGTACAAGACTGTTTACATCGGCTGCAGACGACTCTGTGAACAAGGGAAAGTATTTTATACAAAGAGCGTTGTTGAACAATATAACACTGACAACAAGAAAACGCCGAAAAAAATGCATAGTGCCCTGGAAGCACCACCCGTATGGCAAGGATGAAAAAAAAGCAGTGGCTGAAAACGCACATCCAATACAGAAGGCGCTGTATTGACGCCGAATGGCTAGAAGCAGTGAACGTGGCAGCTAGAGCTGACGAAGACAAACGTGAGTGCCATCGGAGATGGCCGGGGATTCTGACGAGAGCAGCTGCGCCATGCATGAGGCTTCCGTTCTTGATGACAAGACATCTTGCCAGCAAACTGGGCTCCTCCCTCTGTAACGTGCCTTTGTCCAGTTGTTGCGAAGATCGCGTCCTCGAACCAGTTTTGCCGGCCCGCATTCCAACGTAGCCAGCTTCTGTGCTCCTCTGCATTCATACTCTGATCGCTTCTACTCTGAAAAAAAAAAAGAAATAAACTTCCCGGTCCTCCTTTTTCTTTGTTTCCACTCAGCAAAGCCAACGGCACGCTCTTCTTTCTGATGACGAAAATGCCATTGCGCCCACAGAGGAGCTCGTCTCAGAGGAGTTCAGCTCACGTTCGAGGAGAGGAACGTGAGCTGGGAAGATGCCGGCGGCAAGTGCTGGAGTGCTTCCTAGGCGCATGCTGTGAAGGGTTACGTCCTTCATTATCACAACAGCGCCACCGCCCACTGGGCTTGCTACTTAACTGTGATTTTTTATTCCGCTCCTAGCGAAACCTCGTTTTTACGTTGACCTCCTGAGAAATCAGTAAGAAAATCGCCATTAATATAGGCATTACTGGCCGACTGGTATATTTGGGACTTAAAAAGCAAGCATTTCATTTAAATACTGCAGTTAGATATCAATGAGAGCATTTCCATGTGCACGAATAAAGAAGCTGTATACCAATGTTGTTATGGTAAAATAATTTTTTTTTTGCGATAACACAGAGAAGACGGAGCATTGTGTCGCGGGATGCCATGCTGATGCTGCATTTTCATGCAATATCACGGTATGTGAATCTCTCCCTGCCGTGGTTTTTCGTCGTCTTTGACAAGATGCTGCGGCCTAGATAAAAAAGTGAAAGTTTTGTGTATTCCATAGGAAGCAGACGGCATGGAGCAATTCCACCTCCACTAAAGCTACTAGCATATTTAGTTGTCACGGCGGAACATCAACAAGTATGTGTATTTATAAGCCATTCTTCTGCTTTATGCAGGTGTACAATATTGTTCTGGCCGCATCAATTCTGCAACTACACACAGCTCACAGCGCGGGACTGAACAAGCCGTATCTGTCGAGCTGTCAAGTGTGCCCCCGGATCACAACTGCTTCACCGGTTCCGCTGGTGCCCCATCACTGCCTTCGCGACGACGCCCCTTAGCTGCCTCAAGATGCTCTATCAGAGGAGTCGCCTGGTCGTCACGTGACGTGGGCGCGCTGCCTCAAAAGAACACCAACCCCAGCCGCGCAATTTCAGTGGGCACGGTGGACCACCAACAAGCATGTGGATTTATTAGCTATTCTTCTGCTTCATGCAGGTTAGTGATAACTATTGAACAATTAAGAGCAATTATCGTGGTCTTGTGGTCTTGCTGTGCCCCCAACAGTGCATCTCTATTGGCAAAAATGTTTGTTCTGTGTACTTGTTCATGCTGGGCGGGGATGTTGAGTTAAATCCCGGCCCCTCTGACGACAGTAACTCTTCCACCTAATCCATGCTCAAGAGCTATTGTCAGGTCAAAATAAATTGCTAACGGAGTGTAACGACGCTTAGGAAACAACAGACTAACATGGAAAATCTCGTGGTGGATCTTGGAACCAGGTTTCCTGAGTTGTAAAAAAAATTGCCCGCCAATCCACCCTGTGAAGGTGGTTGGAAAGCGAAGCTTTTTACGCCACCCTCACGGTGACTGCGGCGCACTTGATATTTTGTACGTCAATGGGGACGTTGACGACTTGGCCCTTTATCCCAAACTGTCCGCCTCCGTGAGAGAGACGTCGGATTGACATGAACGGAATCCTAGGTGCCATCAGACGTTCCTCTACTATGTTTAGCGGAGGCAGATGTGCGGGGATCGGAGGATATACGTATCCGTTAGTCTGGAGAGTTGAGGCACTTTACCTTCGAGTAACGAGTCTTTGCAGGCACCACACACTTTAAAGTTCGCAACGTCCGTTCCCGAGAAGTTACTCGATAACACGCCGAGTGCACTTCTTCGCTGCATTCCTAACGTTTGCGATGCACGTTAGATCGTGTTGAAACCACAGTCGATCGCACACGGAGCAAGTGAACACAAACTCTACGTCGAGAAATTTCTTAAATTTAGAATTAGCTCCCTTGAACTTGGCCAAATGATCAGTGTGGTACTTGCGCCGTTTCGCAGCGTTCTCCGCTTCGCGCCTCTCGTCGTCCTCGCGGCGGGCGCTCCTCTTGCGTTCGGCGTCTCTGACGACGTATGTAGGGTCCTGCTGCCTGGCCTGACGCACACGTTCCGCTTCTCTAGCGGCATATGCTGGGTCCTGCTGCCTGGCATGACGCATACGTTCGGCATCTTGTGCGAGAGCTGCTGGGTTTTGCCTACGTCGCTGTTGAGCGAGACGATTTTGTTCTTTCCGCCGAGCCTTATATTCACGCTCTTCTTCTGCCGTCTTTACTTTCCGTGGTCTACCCATAGTGGGGTAGTCTAGAAAATGAACTGAAGCAGTTACTAGGCTGGAAGGGTTTCGAATGACGTCAACCCTCTTTCAAGCAGCTGCATAAGCTTTGCAACAGCTGCAATCTAATCTTACGGACCGCGCCGAGCCTGTTTCCGTTGTTTGCCCGCAGCCCTTATCATCCATCATGTTGGCTCATCACTTTGAAGCTTGTTTTTGTGGTTTTTCTTGCGAAAACGAGTGCTTAGTTGTACGCTGAATGCCTGAATTCAAGTAAGCTATACTGCTATACCTGCAATTGTTAGCGGTTCGTCGGGATCGTTTTTTGCTTACAACGACGGACACGACAGAAGCCTTGGCTGGTAGACGTACAAAGCTTCGCTTTAAAACAGTTTCGCGTGTCGACGACCTTGAACGGACAGTTCGAAGCAAAATTTACAGACCTAGAAGATGGGAGTAGGCACTGCGGCCAACCGGGGCACTTTGTGGGCTTGGCAGCTGTGCCGCAGCGCAGAGCAGTAATCCGCTTGTCTTTGCCATGCAGGTGTTCGCGCTTGCTATCTCGCAAGTGCTCTTGCCTACATTATCTTCGGCCATCACGGAGACGACATCGATATGCCGGTTCCGAAGAAACGGAAATGAAATGGACGCTTCCCACACAGCAACGACCCGCACCTTACCCGACCAGAGGGCGCTGACCTTGGAACAGTGGATGCTCACTTCACCGTGGGAGGCTGCATCGCCCGAAACATCAGTCAGCCTTTCACCTACAAAAGAGCTGCGACCAACCGCGGCACTTTGTGGGCTTGGCAGCTGTGCCACAGCGCAGAGCAGTAATCCGCTTGTCTGCCATGCAGGTTAGTAAACCGTGTACCCTTTTCGCGAAGATATTCGAACAATTATTTTTTACTGCAGCTGCCGAGCCCACATTGCTGCTTTCTTATTGTTGCCGAGAGTATTGACGTCGTTCATTCCTTGCTCATGCAGTTAGGTGATGTCGAAACCAATCCGGGTCCTGAGAATGTCGCGATACTCGCCGAACTACAAATAATATCAGCTGGCCAATCGAAATTAATTTCGGAAGTAAAACACCTAAAAAAGACAACTTCTTACGACAGATCAGACTATCGCCCACTTGAGCCAGCGAATGAACGATGTAGAAAAACATTGTCACAGCCTTGCCTTGCTTCGCACAGACATTGACAACATACGAACCAACACTACCCAGACAGCTCAGCATGTTCGTGACCTCGAGGCGCGTCTTGACGATGCCGAAAATAGATGACGGCGAAACAACTTAATTTTTTATGGCCTTCCCGACTCTGACAAGTCAGAAAGTTAAGCCCAATCCGAGGAAGTGGTCATACGGCATTGTCAGGACCGCCTAGGGTTTACTTTAGACCCAAAAGAGATAGAACGGGCCCATCGTCTCGGCCACCACTCTACCGGGCACAATCACCCCATTATCGTTAAGTTTGTTTTTACAAAACGAAAGAAGCCATCCTTTCTAATGCGCGAAAGCTAAAAGGAACGAATTACAGCATTGCGCAAGACTATTCCCGTTCTGTCAGAGACGCCCGTAGGCATTTGATTTCTTTCGCCAAAGCAAAATCAGCCCGTTTTTCCCTACGTTTCAAAACCCTGTTAATTGGTTCGAAAAAATATACTTACGACGAGGTCTCGCAAATGGTAATGGAAGTTGCATAGCAATCCACCCAGAATAAGAAGAAAGCACATCTTTGCAAGGTTTCCCGAGCTAATCTTGCATTCTCTGTAATCTTTACTAATATACACAGCTTCCTACCGAAGCGAGAACTCGTGTCCAACATGGTTTTATCATCTGCCAGTAGTGTACTTATATTAACAGAAACATGGCTACATGGCGATATCAGCGACGCCGAAGTTCTTGCCGATTTACCTAATTTCAACCTTTATCGCAAAGATCGTCGTGCTGCACGCGAGGGTGGAGTACTTGTGGCGGTGAATCAGCAGCTACCATCTTCAGTATTTCATATCACTTCTGATATCGAAATGTTATGGGTAGTTTGCCGCGCCGCACCGCGAACCGTACTTTTAGGCGGCTGTTATAGGCCCCCTCAAACTAACCTGGACTTTCCCCGCAAATTTAACAATATTCTAAGCATCCTTACGGGAACACATTGGAATGCAGACATAGTTCTGTTTGGTGATTTTAATTATCCTAGGACTGGCGTAACCACTTAACTTTAACAAGCAACCCAGAAGTAACCAGTTTTATTGATGTTTGTCTTAACTTTAACCTGTCAGCAGCTAATATCTGAACCAACGCGTCTTACGCAGAACTCGGCAAATATTTTAGATTTGATACTAACCAACAATCCCGACAGCATGTCATCTATAACATATCTCAGGGAAATAAGCGACCACAAGGTTGTTCATGCAACTTTTAACTTCGTTCCGCTAACACGTGAAATTTATGAGAAAACCGTTCGTCTTTACGGCAAGGTCAATTACGAAGCAATTAATAATGAGCTAATCAGTTTTTTTTTCATATATTCGAAACAGCTTTTTCTACGCATTCTGTACAAGAAAATTCGTTGCTTTTCAAGAACAAAGTACATGAATTAATTGAGAAATATATACCGGTACGTAGCTTCCGTGCTAATAAAGACAAGCCATGGTTCAATAAATCGCTAAAACGACTAGAGAATAAGAAAAAAACGTGATTTACGAGCAGCAAAACAGCGACAGAGCCAGAAAATGTGGGGAAAATACTATTCAGCGGAAACCGAATATCTCGCCGCAATACGCAATGCTAAGTACAACTTCTTTCATAATGATCTTCCTAACATGTTAACACGTAATCCGTAACAGTTTTGGCGCGTCGTGAACCCGGACACAAACGTACAATCACACTTGCTGACGAACAGAATGAGGTAGTAGGTGACCCAGAAAGCGCAAACGCATTTAACATTGCTTTTGCAAGTGTATTCACTGATAAGTGTGACATGCCTTCTTCCTTACAAGGAACTACCACCAGTGAACTAACTATGCCCGCTATTGTATTTTCCGGAAATGGTATATTATCTCACATTGAACATCTCAAGATCACATCGTCAGCTGGCTTCGATGAAATAATTCGAAGTTTTTACTAAATACTAAGAACATTTCTGCAAATTATCTGTGTCTTGTATTGTCAGTCACTTTCGACAGGTCAAATACCTGATGACTGGAAAGTGGGAAAGGTCATTCCTATCCATAAATCAGGTAATAGACAGTCACCACTGAACTATCGTTCAATATCTTTAACAAGTATACCGTGTAAAATCATGGAACATGTCATTTATTCACAAATCATGAATTTCCTAGACTCGAACAATTTCTTTAATTCTTCACAGCACGGTTTTCGCAAAGGTTTATCCTGTGAAACTCAGCTAGCTAACTTTCTTCATGATTTACACGTAAATTTGGACCATAATCAACAAACAGATCCCATATTCTTGGATTTCTCGAAGGCTTTTGATAAAGTGTCTCATTAGCTTCTTCTAATTAAACTTTCTGGCCTAAACATTCACCCTCTTGTTCTTAACTGGATTGAAGCTTTTCTGAGCAATCGTTCCCAATCTGTCTTTGTTAATGAGCACATCTCTAACCCTCTCCCAGTAACGTCCGGTGTCCGCCAGGGGTCGGTACTGGGGCCCCTGCTGTTCCTATTATACATAAATGACTTGCCTTTACATGTGACACGCCAGATCCGTATGTTTGCGGACGACTGCGTCATTTATCGTACTATCAGTAGCCCTTCTGAACAGCAAGCTCTTCAATATGATCTTAACTGTATTCAAGCATGGTGTGACTACTGGCTCATGGCTCTTAACCCCACTAAATATAAATCAGTCTTTTTCGCGTCGTCGTAACCCCTTATCTTTTTCTTACGCTGTCGGTAACGTTAATGTTGAGAGTGTCGAAACATATAAGTACTTAGGAGTAACATTGTCATATGATCTAACATGGTGCGCACATATCACTAACATAGTATCGGCTGCTAATAGAACACTCGGCTTTCTGAAACGTCATTTACGTCACGCTCCTGCACATTTAAAGTTTCTGACTTACAAATCCATCATCAGACCAAACCTTCAGTACGCCGCTGCCATTTGGAGCCCGCATCAGTTGTACCTCATAAATACGCTTGAAGCAGTGCAAAATCGAGCAGCCCGATTTATCCATTCATCCTATTCGTATCACACCAGTGTATCATCCTTAAAAGCAGAATCATCTCTATTGCCTCTCGCGCTTCGCCGCCGCATCGCATCTCTAACCCTGTTCCACAAGTTTTATTGCAGCACCCGTGACCGTCCAAGGTTTATCATCCCACCAGCCCGCATATCGCATCGCACCGGCCTTCAAGTCGCCCGGCCACGCAGCCGCACTGCTACATTCTCCGCCTCCTTTTTTCCACGCGCAACATCCGCTTGGAATGACCTTTCCCACAGAATTGCCGCTATCACCTGCCCGACACTATTTCTTCAAACTATTACAGACTACCTGTCGCGGAATTAACATGGAGTTACCTTCGTCAAAAATGTTTTCCTTTGTATATCCACCCCTTATGTAACACCCCCCAGAGGGGTCCTTAAGGTAATAAAATGAAAATGAAAATTATGGTGGTCTTCGGAATTCCTGAATATCCGGATGAGACAGAATCTGTCCTAAGAAATAAAGTTCTCGACGAAATTTTCGCTGCAAAGCTTGAAATTCAGTGTAAATTCGTTGGTAGAATTCATCATCTTGGAAGGCCGGGGAAACAAAGACCGGTCATAATTTATTTCCAGGATTTTCATGAAAAGCTGCTTGTGTTGATAAACGCTTACAAATTAAAAGGCACCAGAATATCGGTCCCGGATGACTATTCGCGAAGTGCTCTGAGTAAGCGAAGACTTCTATGGGAACAACGCAATAGCTTAGAAGAAGCAGGGAAAGAAAGTCAGCTTAATTAATGACAAACTGCGAGTGCATAATAAGTTCTTCATTTGGGACGAAGAAAAAACTCGAGAACACAAATTCGTGGTAATCAAGGTACTCCAAAGAATGACTGACGCACTACGGTTGCAGCTAAAGAATTACGGGTTCTAACATTAATGCTCGCAGCATTGTGAACAAATCGGAGAAACTTCAATCGGTTATCTTGAGTTACAATCCCCATGTAGTTGTGTTAACCGAAACGTAGCTGCATGACGCTATTGATGACATAGTTGCTTTTCTCACGTCTTATCAGGCCTATCGTCGTGATAAGCCATTGGGGGGGGGGGGGGGTGGCGGGGTAGCAATTTTGGTTAAAAAAATATAACTGCTGTTATTTTACGTCAAGCCAGTAACCCAGAAGCTGTTACATTGAAACTTTCTTGCTGGGGTAAAATTTTTTATTGTTTGCCGTTTATCGAGTGCCTGACACACCTGCGCAATTCCTTTGTGATCTTTGTGAACATATCGCATTGTTTAGAAGTTATAATGTGCTGCTTATAGGCGATTTTAATCTCCCACACATTGATTGGGAAAATGTATCTTCCTTCACCGAAGAAGGAAGATACATTCCTTCACTTGCTCGTGAAGCACCTACGGAATATTATGCTTTGTCATAACTTGCAACAGGTTGTCAAACATCCGACAAAGATTCACGGCACATCGGAAATGGTCCCTGATCTTGTTTTTGTAAGTCGATCCATTGAAAAGTTTTCTGTCTCCATTGAACCTGGCATTTCTGACCATGAACTCGTGTATTTCACATGCTCGTTGAACTCGTGTCATGTCAGTAAAAAGAAGAGAATAACTGTTAAAGACTTCTTTCAAGCGAATGATGAAAGCGTTCTAGATTACCTTGAAATATGCCTTGGCAGTTTCCGAGGGCATGATATTACTGTACTTAGGGACATATTTGCAAAAGTGTTAACCTCTGCCTCAACGATTTTATTTCGAGCAAAACTAAATGAACATCTAAAGTTACTCCCCGGATAACAAGAGAAATATTATACCTTAAAAGGAGAGTTGAGCGTTTGAGACGGCGATGTGGTTCGCGTGACGCAATCCAAGAAATCCAGAATAACTTAAACCAGAAGTTGGGGTATGCTAAGCGTCGGTACTTCCAGCATACACTGCCAAATTTTAATCGCTTCGCACGGCAAGAATTTTAGACCTGTTTAAGAAAAAAGAACGAGGCAGTTAGCCACATTGTACACTAGGATATATCATGAATGAAAAGCACAATATTGCGCAATATTTTCATCAATATTTCCACAGTGTTTTTTCTAACTCTGATACTACTACACTTCATAACTGTACACCATGCAACTCTGCACCTGATATTTATTTATTTATTTATTTATTTATTTATTTATTTATTTATTTATTTATTTATTTATTTATTTATTTACTGATACTGCCAGCCCATGACGGGCTAATACAGGAGTGGATTTAACATACAGAAAAAGAGAAGTGCATTAGTGCACTTGAACAATGCACCAAAAAGAAAAGAAAGAAAATGAAGCAGCATTGCTGATGTGAAACACATTAACAATATAATTACACAGCACATTTTGACGTATTATATCACAATATTAGTTGAGAACATCAAGGTACATAAGGCAATGTATTGGTTCCAACGAAACATTCACTGATTTTTTTTGGACAATTGAATCAGGCAAAGAGTTCCACTGCTGAATTGCCCTGGGAAAAAAAAAACTATACTTGAAGCAGTCATTGTGCAGTGTGGAAGGAGGTATACACATACTGTGTCTGTGCCGTAATGTTTCCTTTGTCTTCATTTGGAAGTACGTATCGTATCTTATTTTTACATGGTTATGAATTACTAAGAACAGGAATTTAAGGCATTCATACTCGGTACGTTTTTATAGAGGTGGGAGCTCTGCAAGTTTAAATAATTCAGTTGGAGAGTGAAAACAGCGGTATTTATTATATATAAACCTAGAAGTAAGGCGCTGGACCTTCTCTAGTTTTAGACAGCAACTTTCGGTGTAGGGATTCCAAACTATTTTTACGTACTCAATTATGGGTCTTAGCAAAGTTTTGCAAGCCAAAATTTTAATTTTAGGGGAGGCACAGTGCAAGTTACGTCTCAGACCCCACAGTACTTTGTTAGCTTTTGCACAAAGCTCATTTACATGAAGATTCCAACGCAAGTCGGGTGTAAATATAAGACCTAGGTATTTATATTGTTTAATTCGAGCAAGTTCATGACCGTTCTTATTGAATGAGAAATTTAGAATATTCTTTTTTCTAGAGATGGACATAAAAACCGATTTATTTGGGTTAAGCTGCATTTGCCACCGATCGCACCAGCTGGTCGGTCTGATCACCTGGTGATTCCATTCTCTTGTAGAATATGCAGTCGTCGGCAAACATTCTTATTTGGGTAGTGATGTCATTTGGCAGATCATTTATAAAAACTAGGAATAAAAGGTGCCCTAAGACACTACCCTGGGGTACCCCAGATACCACGGGAGATAAACTAGATTGCTGATGTCCCAGCTGAAGATACTCGTATTGTTCTCCAAGTGCAAGGTAGGAAGTGAACCACCGCGTATGGGCAGAATTTTGTAGCATGAGCTACACTGGCCGAGGTTGATCAGGTTCGCGTGGCTCCTGGAGAGACGTGCTGCGCATGCGCGAGGATGAGTGACGTCACATGGCGCACAGCTGGGGCGCCGGGCGTTTGCCCGGCGTTTGCGCTGGGCAGAAGAGCGGAGAAGCTTAACTCATCGGATCCCGAAGTAGTTGCCTGGTTATTACCGGTTGAGCATAAGAAGAACGAACAGAAGAAGGCTAAACGTGCTGCGGAGACACCAGAGGAAAGGGAAGAACATCTAGCAAAGCGGCGTCACCAAGAGGCTGAGCGACGTGCCCGACCATCTCAGCAGCAGCAGCAACAACAAGACGCCGTCGATGACGTCAAGGCTCGCCGATTGACGTACTATACGGTGAAACTTAGCGAAAGCGCCAGTGCGACTCGGACTTTCGAGACGGACTTCGTAAACAATCCGTTTGGATATGTGTGCGACGTGTGTAAAAGACTGTGGCACTTAAAAGACTTGACGCCGCTAAGTAGTGCCATGCGTGAAACGTTGAGTTTAGCGGCGCCGCCTGAGTGGGGTGAAACCGTGGTGCGGGTTTGTACAACGTGCAAGAACTTTGTCGCTAAGCAGAAGATTCCACTCTTTAGCGTTACCAACGGGTATCGTTACCCGCCCATGCCACCAGGTCTACCGGTTCTGACCGATGTGGCCGAACGCTACGTGTATCCTGGCATAGCCGAGCTAAGCCACTGCTAATTATTTGAAGGTAACACTGATTTTAAGTAAAAGCTTTTTGTGGGACACCTTGTCAAAGGCCTTTGCAAAGTCTAAGAATATTATATCAGCTTGTCCGCTGGCATTAATTGTGCTAGAAAGGTCATGTACAAGTTCAATAAGCTTAGTGACGGTGGAGAATCCTTTGCGAAAGCCATGTTGATCTGGAAAAATTAATTTATGTTCATATAAATAGGTGAGCAGGTGCTTTGATA
Source organism: Dermacentor silvarum (assembly GCF_013339745.2). Classification (NCBI taxonomy): domain Eukaryota; kingdom Metazoa; phylum Arthropoda; class Arachnida; order Ixodida; family Ixodidae; genus Dermacentor; species Dermacentor silvarum. Next base: position 11,745,115 of record NC_051164.1, on the reverse strand, counting down.
CAACGTGTTCTAGCATTTTCGAACAGGTGCTCGTGAGCGATATCGGTCGGTAGTTGCTAGTGCCAGAGGTTCGACCACCTTTATGTATGGGCACAATTTTTGCGCGCTTCAAGGCGGTGGGAAACTAGCCACAAGAAATGTATGGTTGAAAAATTGGTATTAAAAACTTCGATGTCCATTCAGAATATCTATAAAGGAATTCATTGGGGATTTCGTCAGGGCCGGGACTTTTTTATATTAACGCGAAGCAACAGATAAAAAACTGCCCTGTTCTGTAATCCCGATATTCTGAATAGGAAGTCTGTCGGCATAATCATTGATGGTAGACAAGATACCGTCATCGATGGCAAAAACTAAGGGAAAAAAGCAGTTAGACGCCTCTGATTGATCCTGGCTACTTTTGTCTGTGTGCACGCTACTTGACTTAGCCATTGGATTCAAGTACCTCCTGAACTTGTCTGGGGCTTCCTCGAGAAATCGTTTCAGCGTTGAGTTATAAAAGGTTTCTTTAGATGTCTTCAGGTTATGCCGGAGGTTCTTACCTGAGATATGAATGTCATGTTTCTGTTCAATGCTAGAACTGAGGGTGCAAGCCTTTCGCACACGTTTAAGCTTTCTTTTAGTGTGTATTATCTCCCGAGTTACCTAGGGGTTACTTTTTCCTGCACGATTAGAACGCTGAGGAATGAAATGTTGTTTGCAAAACGCTGTCATATGAAGGAAAAATTTTCACAGTTCTTCAGTAGTACCAGAAGATGATCTGTACAACTCCAAAAAAGAATAATGTGACTGCTCCAGATGTTCCAGTGTTGCCAGGTCATTGGCAGCTTTAATGTTTGGAATCACAAGTTTCTCATTCTCGCGCATGATATTAACATACACATCTACTGACATAATAACCATTTTATGATCAGAGACACCTTCATCATTTTCACACATGTTAAGAAATGGGAGAAACCAACCAGATAAGAATATTAGATCAAGAATTAAGGAAGTAGTTGGACCCACACGTGCACAAGCTGATAAGACCTAAGGTAAATCATAACAGAAAGCGATCTCAAGTAGTTGTTCACAACTAGGGACTTCACGTTCCTCTACACAAAGTGTCGACCAATTAAGTCGAGGAAGGTTAAAGTCCCCTAATAAAATAATAGAGTCTTCGTGCTTTAGCTGTGCGTACATAAAGCTCCCTAAGCTATTAAGCACATTCACTGGGGAGTTTGGTGGTCTATACATAGCACCAATGAACACTGTACGATTACTAAGTTTGGTTTTAATCCAAATAGCTTTGAAATTAGGGACATGCGGGAGAATACTGAAGAATATACAATCTCTCATTAGGCGGAAAATACCTCCTCCTCTCGTTTTGCGGTCTCACGATTTTGTAACCAGGAGGTGTTACTTCGGCATCTAGTATGTCTTTCTTAAGCCATGTTTCGGTAAGTACCAGAATATCGGGATCATGTTCCAGTACTAGAGCCTCAATGTCCTTAACTTTACTTAAAATGCTTCTTACATTTATGTTTATTATATTGAACTGTTAGAAGCACTGTGATGCCGCCAATCGTTGTTGCCGTGCCTGTCATCTCTTTCGGAAGGTGCCTTACATATGCACCTCAAATTAGTAGCTTCATTCCAACCATACACCCCATAATTTATTTTCATCTTGTCAAACATAAGTATCACCTTGATCCCTCTTTTCCTCACCTGAGAACTAGAGTCCCATAGCCGTTTGCGGATCTCGACAGTTCGTTTAGAAAAGTCTTCGTTATTGCTGATTTCCTTACCCCGGAGCATAAAGCAGTTTCGCAGAATTTTAGTTTTATCTCGGAAATCTGAGATTCTCAAAATTATTGGCCGATCTTTACCGTCCTGTCGCTTTCCTAAGGGATGAATCTGCTCGACTGAATCAATTTTTATGTTTTAGAGTGTATGAAAAACATCAACGTTGACCTTCTTACGTAATGTCTTTTCAGTTTCATTCACATCTTTTATGCCTCTGATAATGAGATTATTTCGCCGAAAGCGATTATCAAGATCATTAATTCGTTTGACGAGAGCATTACTGTCAGAATTTGATTTACAGTCCAAGTGGTCAACTCTTTTACCAAGAGTTGCCATTGCAGTTTCAGTTTCATTGGCAAACTTCTGAAGGTTAGCAATGCCACACTAGTAACAAGTTATCGTCCTATATCACTAACTTCATCATGTTGCAAACTACTGGAACATATCGTGTCCAAGGAAAACTAATAAGTTTATAGGTGATTTACAACATACTTTCTTGTCAACACGGTTTTCGCAAGGAATTTTTCTACTGTAACACAATTAACAACAGTTATTCACAATTTTGCTTGTGTTCTTGATAAGACCGGTCAAATTGGTGCAATATTTTTAGATTTTAGAGAAGCGTTTCATCTCGTATAACATAGTAAGCTTATTAATAAACTAGAATCATTAACCTTCCAACCAACTTAGTAAGTTGGGTGGCTGCTTATCTGACTAACCGCATGCAGTTTTTTGGGGCTTCGCCCAAGATCTCTAATCTTTCCTCTATTTTGAAAAGCCTGCCCTCTACTCGAGGATGAAAAGATGCTTGGTTTTTTTTCAATATTAGTTACTTTTTCCAAGACCGCCCTCTGTGCATTAATCATCTCGTTAAACATTTCTTCAGTGATAAGTCCGGGATTTTCTTCAACATCTCCCGAGCTAAATGAGAGCAGCATTCCTGGCAAGTTGGTAATCCATTACTAAAGTATTATTGCGCAACAAAAAGACATAGACGGGAGTGAAGAACACACACACCAAGCAAACGAGCAAGCAAACGTTGGCAAACGAGCAACGGCAAAACACTAAGATATACAACATAGGAGAGTATGTGGACACGGCAACACAACTAAGCATAGAAAATTAGGCCAAATACCATATTTTCAATCACCAATCTGCACAAGGAGCGGGAAAGTCGGTTACATCGCCACGACAGTGTTGCCGTGTCCACTGTGTCACTACCAGGTGTTGTTTCAATGCTACTAAACCTTAAAACTAAATCCTCCCCAGGTCCAGATGACATACCCAACGTTTTGGAGGAGGTATGCTGAAGCATTAGCACCCTTTTAAAGTTTCTATTTTTCAAGTGTCCCTGTCTTCAGCTACCCTGCCTAGAGAATGGCTCTTGGCACGTGTTGTATCTGTACTGAAAAAGGTGATGCCACACTAGTAACAAGTTATCATCCTATATCACTAACTTCATCATGTTGCAAACTACTGGAACATATCGTGGCTAAGGAAATTAATAAGTTTATAGGTGATTAAAACATACTTTCTTCTTGTCAACACGATTTTCGCAAGGGTTTTTCTACTGTAACACAAATACCAACAGTTATTCACAATTTTGGTTGTGTTCTTGATAAGACCGGTCAAATTGGTGTAATATTTTTAGATTTTAGAAAAGCGTTTGATCTCGTATCACATAGTAAGCTTATAATAAACTAGAATCAATTAACCTTCCATTCAACCAACTTAGTAAATTGGGTGGCTGCTTATTTGACTAACCGCATGCAGTTTGTTTCAATTATTGATCACTTATCCAACGAACTTCCAGTATCATCTGGAGTGCCCCAGGGCAGTTTACTGTGCCCTTTACTATTCTTGATATACAATAATGACATTACAAATGAAATTAATTCCCATGTTCACATTAGATTATTTGCGGACGATTGTGTACTGTATAATGAAATTAACTGTCATGATGATCAATTAGTACTAAACTATAATCTCCAAAGCATTCCTTCGTGGTGTCGTCAGTGGAGCATGGAATTAAATACCATGTAAAACAGTCTACACGTTAATAACTGAAAAGAAAATTAAAAAAAAACTGTCGTTTGTCTACAAACTAGGTTCCGAACTGCTTGCGAAAGTCAGCGAGTACAAGTACTTAGGAATCACAATAGCCAACAACCTCCGCTGGATTACTTATATCTCTAACATATATGTAACTGAGTTCAGGACACTTTGCGTTCCCAGACATAAGCTAAAACACACACCTCCTAGTACTAGGTTAATGGCTCATACATCCCTAATTCAACCTAAACTTGAATACGCCTGCATTGTCTGGGATCTCTATACAAAAACTAACATCGATGCTCTTGAAATGATACAGCGTAAAGCTGTCAGGTTCATTTAGTCTAAATATCATTCAAGTGAGTCTCCCTCTAGTCAAATGACGCAGCATAACATTCAGACTCTACAAATACGAAGAAAATACAAAGAATAAAATTTCTGTTTTCGCTGAAGGATAATCTCTTGTCTGTAAACCCAGATCCTTATTACAGATCCTCTTACAGCACGTCAAACACGGCATCGTCATGCTGACTCTTTAACACCTTATAACACCCGAACTAACCTTTTGAAATGTTTTTCTTTCCATGCACCATAACAGATTGGAACAACATACCTTTTTCACAGTTATCTAGTGCTGACTTTTTAGGACATATAAGGCTTTTGACATCACTGGCATTAACGTACTGCGAATTTATACCTACACTATCTATTTTCTTGTGTTCTGTTATCGTGTCTCGTCAGCTGCAGTAACGGCCTCGTAAAATGTTTTTTTTTTCTCTTTTTGTGTGTATCTGCGGGTGTGACACGTTTTTGACAAGTTGGTTTTGTTAAGGCCTCACGAGTTGAGGCCTTAGCCCTCACGTACGGTGAAAACAACACCACTTGCTACACCGACGCAGCACTGTATGACACCACCCTCTGCGTTGGAGTCGGATACTTTACCACTGAGCCACGCAAGCGCGTGCTATCAGGCCGCAGAAGTATTCCCTTTAAACGCGCCCTAAGGCAGGCACGCAGGCCCAAACGACCCGAGCCTGCGCCAGTATGGAGGCGCCATCTAGTTAAAGTGCCTGCAACCGCTGCGCGCGCAGGCGCAGACGACGACATGCGATTCATACGAGGCGGGCAATCAACGCTATCCCGATGTTAGATGTGCACCACGTATTCTGGGTACCTCTTCGGTACACGCTATGACGTCTCCTCGCAAGGTGGTGGTTCTGGTGAATTGTAGCAACAGGCGGGTTTAGCCTGGCGATCAAGGCCGGCAATTGCTCCGCCTGAGCGTCTCTTACAATATCACTGAATGGTTTCACCATATGTCCATCACACCAGTCTCGCAAGGTACAAACCGCTGCTGAAGAAGCGAATCGTAGAGCTACGTGCGCGGCTACAACCAGGCATCATCGGGCTCAGCAGACTGCTGTGCGGAGAGCATTACAAGTCGCAGCTCGCCGTCGACGCCGGGCGGACAGTTCAGATCATTCTCTTCAAAATCGAGGCAAAGACACTTGGCCGCGAAGACCCTGTTGTGCGTGCTGCCGAAATTGGAGCTACTCTTGCGTCGCTCAACCAGCTTACGCTTTGACTGTGCTGCGTGTGCCGCGCAGGCCTGTGACTTTTTTTCAATTGAAGTCTCATTATCTATTTTTGAGATCGTTCTTTGTGTGTACCGGGCATGGCCAAACCGCACGACACTACACCTACTGAGGCGTTCCTCAAGGCGGAGTACTAAGCCCCACCCTATTCAGCCTCACACCCATTAGTCTCGTTGAAACTTCTGCCAGCAGCGATCAAGATACCAATGTACGCAGACGACATATGTGTATGGACTTCAGGTGTGACACGTCCTCAGGCACGTGCAAGACTTCAACAAACTGCTACTCTGACAGCTGTATACCTCCGCAGCCAAGGGCTTGTCAATCTCGTCAGAAAGATGTGCACTGGCGGCATTCACTCGGAAACCAAAGTTAGGCTATGCCATCTCTATAAATTGTCAGCTCGTTTCTCATGAGAAGAATCAGATTTCTGGGCATAATCATTGACAGAGATCTCTCATGTAGACCGCACGTCACCTACTTGATACAGCGCCTTACAGCAATCTCCCAGCTTTTCAAGTTTCTGGATGGAAATACTTGGAGAATGTCAGTGCATGCAATGTTCAAATTGCACTGGGCTCTTTTTCTTAGTTTTCTTGATATTCAGTTTGTCCCGTACTTAACAACAGTTGCAAGACAAATATTCGTGCTCTACAGGCTATTCAAGCTCGCTCTCTTAGAATTTGCCTTGGTTTGCCTAAATGCGTACCAACAGTGGCGTCTATTTCAATTGCCCGAGATCAACCTATAGAAACACACATTGCAGTGGAAGTGCTGAGAGCGCACATTAGGCACTTTGCCCGCGCTTGTTCCCATAATCATGCGTCCGAAAGGCCGCAGGCTTAATTTTGTATAACGACTTAGGATTATTACGCCCGCATTCCATCAGGCTTCAACCCCGCAACTTTTTCCCCCTTTTTTTCAGATTGAGATTCAAGTTTATTGCTTCATTAGTGGTACATATATGCAGTAGAAGTTATACAGAAAGGGGTCCCACAGTTAGAAACTGCAGAACTAAGCCAACGATTCCTCCATGGTTTTTCGACTCGACCTGCAGTGCACATCACCGTACAAGGAAACAGAAAAAATTTTGAGCTGCCATCACCTGCCCTTAAATAGCTAACGCTGCTCCTTTTGCACGAGAGGTACGCCGACCACGTACATATTTATACAAATGGATCAGCAACTCTCCAGTGTTCCTCTGGAGCTGTGGTTTTCCCAACGAGAACCACCACCATCAGTTTCAAGACCAGTCACCCAACGACATCAACGGCTGCGGAACTTGCAGCTCTTCGCGCTGCACTTCATCTCGTTAGCCAAGAACAACCTCGAAGATAGTCCACATTCAGTGCCTCTAAGGCAGCACTGCAGTCGTTACCATCAGCCCCGCCGCGCGGACCACACGAACTGGTATTCGAGATTAGGGAGCTAATCCATACCTTGGCTGAGCAAGGACACCGCGTGACATTTCAGTGGCTTCCAAGTCACTACGGCGTTATAGGCAAGGAGCACGCTGATAACAATGCTCGGTCGGCTCTTTAATCAAATCAAATCAAAAAATGTTTATTTGTCGCAAGAAATATACACGTATTGGGGTTACTATATACAGAAGGAGGTCCCATAGCACAAGGCTGAAAGGGGACCTCCTACCAGAAAATTGCATGTTGATAAGTACAACAAAATGGCAACTAAAAAGCATTAAGTAATTATTGATAGTAATAAAAATAACGCAAACCTTCAATAAGGAATGCCAGTAAAATGGTAACAAAACAACGTTCAGTATTTATACATAGCTATGAAAAGAACGAAACATACAATAAAAATGGCAGTAGGATTGGGAACAAAATGACGTTAATTAATGATATATAGCTATTCAAACAACTCCAATGTGCATGAGTAATAAATGTGAAAATAACGCACACAGTAATAGCTCTAAATGTAAGAGAACGCCGATATAGAAATACAGATGAGTTATGATTGCGAGATAAGATGTTTAAGTTCTTTTTTAAAAGCTGCTAATGACAATTGTTTAGTGCTTAGTGGTATTGAATTCCAAAATTGGGTAGCTGCAAATATGGTAGTATGTTTGCCGTAGTTAGTGCGTGCATGTGGTAGTAAAAAGTTGTTGTTTGAGGCTAACCTGGTAGGATTAGAGTTTAACAATTGAAATTTCTCCAAAACGCTGGCTGTTATGGTACCGTTAAGATACTTAAATACGAGAATCCCCAATTTATATTTGAATAAATTACACACTGTTAGCACACTATGTTGCTGAAAAATTGGGGACGCGCAGGTGACCGGTGAACTGAATGTTAGGATGCGAATGGCTTGGTTTTGGAGACGTTGAAGCGGAAGTATATGAGATGGATAGGTATTCGCCCATGACGTCATACAGTACATAATATGACTGTGGATGAAGGCGTAGTACAGTTTAAGCAAAGTCTGCAAGTTGAAGAATGGTCGTGCTTTAATTAATGTTCTGATACCATGAGCAATCCTCTGCCTTATAAGTGAAATGTGATGATGGTACTTGAGATAAGCATCTAGGACTTCTCCCAAGAATGTGCACTTAGTAGTACTGAGAAGGCTGTGGCCTTCTCAGGCGACAAAGAAGCGTCTATACCGTAATCAAGAAGAAATCGAGGGTTCGACGGAAGCCCGTCTGGTCGGGATGAAACATGAAGCAACAAAACGACAGACACCGAACAAAATAAACGCTAAAAATTAATGAAAACTGAGTAAAAGACGTTTCTACTTCGCTACGGAAGCCTTGTTCACAAGATTGTGAACAAGGCTTCCGTAGCGAAGCCGAAACGTCTTTTACTCAGTTTTTATTAATTTTTTAGCTTTTATTTTGGTCGGTTTCTATCGTTTTGTTGCTTCATACCGTAATCAAGGACAGATGCCGCTAGAAAACTTCGAATGCTCACCCGCGATATGACGTTCTCCATGTGGACCACACGAAGTTTTTAAAGCAACCGACTGGACCACTTAGACTCTTCTCTGAGCATCCCAGCTGGTCGCTGCTTACGCGAAGCCACTCTGCTTTATCGAAAATGGCTAGGAGTAGCCTTTACGAAGTCTTTTTCTTTCCAAATCGGATGGGCCGACGACGCCTCGTGTGATGACTGTGGTAGCTTCAACACCTTCTCTGTGACTGTCCTCCCTACAATTTACAGAGACGATCGCTCACAAGCGTGATAGTATGCTTGGACCAAAGACCTTTAACAGAAGAAACCATTTTAGACTGCCGACATCACAAGACATCGTAGCGGAGGGCGATGAGAGCTCTGCTGCAGTTTTTAAAGACTACAGAGTTTGACAAGCAGCTGTAGCCTGAACTAATGTGCACAGTGCTACAAGTGGTAATGTGCTGTGCAGTGATTGTATGTGGTGACAGTGACCGACTGTGATTGTGTATCGGTGCTCCCTTTCTTTCTCTATCTCTACTATCCTATCACTTTACCTCCTCCTCCCCTCTCTCCCCAGCGTAGAGTAGCAAACCGGACCTTCTCCTCTGGTTAAACTCCCTGTCCTTCCCCGTTCTTCTGTCTCTCTCTCTTGGCTATCACTACATAAATAAAACAAATAAATACACAAACCAATTTTATATCGTTCTGCAAGCCCGTGATATCATGTACAGGATAAGTAGTTTAAGTAATTGCTCGGGAGTTAATTTTGAAGACATTTGAAGGCAATACACAAGTTGTCTTACGAGGTTAAAGAGATGAATCCGGGAAATGAATCCCATTGGAAATTAGGTTGGTGAATATGTTATACAATAGTGAACGGAAGCTAATGGGCATATTATTATTCAATTATTTAACGTATTCTGACTTATGGAACAGAAAGAATTACGTAGAATCTCCTCAGGGAGGTATCTGAATGATGCGTAAGCACATTGACACGTTTACTTGTTTATCTTTCACCGGTGACACCGGCTAACTGTTAAACGTTATCGATTGGCGCAGGATGCCCCTGCATGTATCGGAAGTTCCTCGAACGTTATCGATGCTTCTCTTTATCGTCTGTTGTCACCGACGCTTATGTAATCTGATTGTATGAGCGACGCGGATTGTCTAGTACTTTCTGGAAGACACGCGGGCACCAGGGATTACTCGGGAACCTTCGATGACTAATGTATAAAAGCCGACGCGTTTCGCCGCTGAACGGATTTCGACGATCGCCGACTGTGTTCGCCGCTATCGTTGTGCTTCGAGTGCAACTTGCTTTTGTGCACACAGATTCGCCCAATAAAAAGTCCGTTTCGTCAGGCTATCGTGGCAAAGCCGGGCGCTATAGCTTGGCTTGATTCTCGCATTCTCGGTATTCCAGATCGGCTTCTGCGACGTCGCATATCGGCGGCTTTGTTGGTGAGGTAGGCTGGATCAGCACGAAGACGGCGATTCCTTTCCCGCGTGGCTTGAAGGCGCTTCTCTCGTCGGGCAGCCTCTTCTTCCGGCGTCAAGGTGCCCTTAGGTCGAGCCATATCTCAGTAGAGTGGAGAAATGCCCGGGCGCCGGTGCGGGCACGCTTTCATTAGCGCGGTCACATGACTCTTCTGAACACGTGCTTGGCGTGACCTCTCGTGAGAGAGGAGGAGCGCGCGAGCGAGGAGGAGCAAGGATAGCGCTGCACACCGTAATTTTGCCACACCTACAGCTCCGCTCTTAAAAAACGTAACTTATGGAATCCTTGCGAACGCCCATGTCTCGCAATTAAATACAGAAACAGTACCACTTGAGCTCGACATCTAAGCGTTGCTTTTGATATAAAGAACGTTATTTACTTTACGAAACTAGGTTTTCTTCTTCATGATGGGAGTCATTATAACGTCAACGTAATTTTACTGGCTACATCACCGCGCCAGCCTTGCCTCCAGTATGGCATTGCAAGTTGAAAAAAAAAGTATTCTTAGTAGCGCCTAAAAGCATTTATGTGATTATCTGTGAGCTTTTCTCTTCTAAAAGCAGATCCAGTACTATATGTATGATTCTGCTATTTGTGAGTGCTTTTCTGGGAAAGCGTTGTGATCACTCGCAGACATTCGACAAACCAAACATCGCTACTTAGAAAACGCGAGGAAGCTTGACAAGTGCTGTTAGAATGTTCCCCAAGGATGAAAAGGATCCATTAGCCTAAGGTCATTTAGTGCGTCTGTAAAGCACTTATCCCCGCCTGTGGCGAAACTGCCACTCTTCCAACACTTTATTTCATTAAAATCTTCTGTACGGAAGTAGAGCCTTGAGACAGTACTGAAAATAGCCTTCGTGATAGTCGCACGTTCTTTGTCTGCGAAATGAAGCGGGCGCGGTGTCCCAGTTAAAAAAAAAACCACAAAAAAAAACTCGTTGCTGTGCCTCCTACGCAAATCATTGCTCAGTCGCGCTGAAAACACATGCATTTTAATGAACTCTCCTCCAGGCAATTATGGACACTGTTCGGGGAAATTCGGCGTATCGGCCACCACAATTCATTTCGTAAGCAGCGTACTAGGCGCAGCTGTAAGAATGCATTATTCTTTTTATATTTTCTTACGGTTGTCACATAGCGTCGTAAAAAAGCAGTGTTGAAAGCTGCGCTGCGCTCATCGAAACTGTGACGATCCTTTATCTCGCGGGTTTACGGAAACGCTGTTTTCAGTCTTCAAAGTATACTCAATGGTTTATAATACAAACAGCATTTTCAATAAATACAGTGCAAATGTTCAACACTCGTGTTTGTCGTGATCAAATTGCCAATACTTTCGCAGATTTTTCACGACAAAAGTATTTTTGGGGCGATTCATGCAGAGAGCAGGTATTAATAAAAACGGGGGCAGCTTCACACTAAGGGGTGCGAAGTCTGGGCAAACAGCGAAGCTGGTGGCCCTTCCCTAGCTTTAACTTTGCTTTCCTTTGCTTAACTTGGTTTGGCTTGGCTGGTTCTTAGTTTTTTCTTTGCTTTCCTTTGCTTAACTTGGTTTGGCTTGGCTGGTTCTTAGTTTTTTCTTTGATTTCCTTTGCTTAACTTGGTTTGGCTTGGCTGTTCGTAGCTTTTTCTTTGCTTTCCTTTGCTTAACTTGCTTTGGCTTGGCTGGTTCTTGGTTTTTTCTTTGCTTTCCTTTGGTTAACTTGGTTTGGCTTGGCTGGTTTTTACCCAACTTAGCCGACCGCGAGTATCGGAACGATACTCAGGGCTGGCGCGCTGTCTTCTAAAGGCCACTTTATAGACCGTTTCATCGGGCGAGGAAGAAAGTGTCGCAACACGCGCCTTTCCCCCTTTCTGGCTTTGGCGATTTGGCCTGGTGTGCATGTGCTGCTACTTGAACCTCTGTCGCAGTCTGGTGCAATCGAACAGTTTGTTGGCTGTTTTAGCGCATCCTGCAGAATATTGATGCGATGTCCGCTAACACGAGATCGTCGGGGAACCACTGCGTTATCTTCGGCTGCACAAATAATTACAGAAAGAGGAAACTGTTGGCAGAACAAACGTACCACGTACATCAGCAGCCACGGCATGTTTGTGGTTGCGAACTCTTCAAGCTGAATCGCTTTCCTGTAGACCCAGAGAATCACCGGTTTGTGGATTTCGAACGTCAACAGGAAGAATTTCTTACCATCCGAGAGTTCGCGGGTATGCTCGGCGCACTTCGTTTCTGGCGAACGTACCGACATGAACCCGACACCGATGAGGAACCTCGGCTATGAGCGGAGGTACATAACCTGCAGCTAGTGTCGCGAGAACACTGCTTCTCGAAGAAACAGTCGCAAGTAGCAATCATATCTTGCGCGGGTCAAAGTCGGGCGCCGACGAATAGTGACAGGCGACTACGTGCCTGCGAAGAAACGAAGGGTACGTGCCTAAATTATTTGACCGATCTGTTATCAGCAAGTGCTGCGCTTTGTTTTGAGCGCGATATTCTTTCAAGTGTCTACAGCGCTCACATTACACTACGAAAACTTCCTAAAACTAATTTTCATTGAAAATTTTCGTCGCCGAAGTTGGTATTGCGCAAGCTCTTTTGTTTGTTGCACTTCGATGACTGAATTATGTAAAAAAAAACGTTGGGGTCACCATTCTCATTTTGACAGCGCGTTTTGATAAGTTTGATCTTGATGTTTACGTTCGCCGACTTTTTTTAGCTTTGTGCAGATGAAGTGGAGCCTGTACAGTCAGAGCCATGCACACCCATTGATCATGAAAGTAATCTCATGTGCAACAGTGCAAGCATACACAAAAGTCATTTACGAGCACATCTCAGATTTTGTGAATTACAATAATCGGAACACTGCAAAGTTATGGAGGCACGTTAAAGAGCCCCAGGTGGTCTAAATTATTCCGAAGCCCCCCACCCCACTACAGCGTGCCTCATAATCATATTTTAATTTTTGCACATAAAACTCAAAACTCCTGCATTTGATTTTTTCCAAAGTTGTGAAGCTGGCACATGCTCGTGCTGCAAGGAACAACATTTTAGCAGTTGTAATACATTTATTTGCTCTAGCAAAAGCATTTCTTTCGCTGATGGTTTTACCTAAGGCCCAAGAAAAACGATGCTAAAGTGAATTTATTTTGTGTTCCCACATTAGTACAAGAAATGCACCTGTTGTTACATGTTCACGCTGAGCAACTTCAAATTTTTGCAATCGTCCCCAGTACATCACTCATGTAAGTTGCCATGTCATTTGGCACCACAACTTGCACTGCAGCTGGTGACTTCGAATACGTACACCGCCACAGTGCAAAGTGTGTTTATTTTATCCCATTTTTTGTGGGGTTCCCACTCCTGTTTTTCATCCAAGCTTTCGTATGCTCCAAATCAATCCTATGGTGCTCAACACAATTTGAAGACGTCTGTGAATAGCAGCCGGTAATTATTCCACAAGCATTAACATGAAGTTAGCTTTTTGAATTATCAGATATTTAAAGACTTTTGAAACGATGGAAGGTCGCTTAGCCTGGTCGTTCCATTTAGCATCTCTGTCATTGATTTTGTGAGGTGATATTTGCTATAAGGTCATCTTGTTGGTTCTTTTTTACTGTATTTTAGTCAGTCTACATCCTTTATTTTCATTTAATCTTGCACTGAATTTTTAATACTGCCAGAGAGCCAACAAACAGCCCCCAAAGCACACTTTTGCATGGGCAGTTATGTAGGTGTCTTTACCTCAGTTATGTAAGTGTCAATTAGGCTGTGGTTCAGAAATGCATAGCATTAATTTCTCCCTACCTTGTAAATGTTACCCCATTGTTTTAAAATATGGTAAAAAATAAATATCGGGAAATTATTATTTTTTCTCTCTTGCCTAGCCTCTTTCAACTTCAACAATTACCATTTTTGACATCATTGCTGCATCTGCAGGTGCACTGAAAAGTTTTCTTTCTACCCAGCATGTCAGCAATTATTTTTGTATGGCTTTCTAATACTAGTTTTGTATTGTGGTTTCACATCATGCTGCACCACAGCATGGATGCAGTTGTGAACGTGCTGGATGAAGTCAGTGCTGCAAAGTCACATTTTAACGGAAAAAGAACAGCCAAAAGCAGACTCTTGATTGCTTATGCATATTTTTCTCTATCTGCAGTCAGAACTGGATGGTGCCATTTCCTCTGATGAAAGTGTGGAACCTTCACCAGTTAACAATCAGGTAAGTCAAAATGAGGCGACTTGAATATTACACTTGAAGGAGACAAAACTTGTCATGCAAGGGAAGTGGATAAAAACATACACTCGGGCAAATAAGTGCATATTTATGGGTGCTTGCCGCGTTTTAAACCTATTCGAAACATCATATGGATGCCTAGTTCTTTCCTTGCAGAGGGCTGGATCTTCTTTCCGACTATGGTGAAATAGTTTTATGGCAGCCATACTTGCAGCAGTTCTGCTGAGAAAATGCCGCGTAACCACTGAAATATTTCTGTCCCAAGGTTTCTTTCACAATGGTAGCATACCAGAGAGCAGTGTGTGTCGGTAATAACTATATAGGGTGACAAAATGTGAAGGGTGATATTTTTGTTGAGCAGCCCACTTGTATGTTAGCAAACAAATACTTTGCGGTATCTGGCACATTTGCAGTTTTTACACCTTTGGCAGGAAGTGGACAGCAGCAAATGAGAAGCTCATATCGTTCGTATTTGTCTTGCTTCGTTGTCTCCGACAGCATCAACGCATTGTAGTGTGATTACTTAATTACAGACACTTGAAACTGTTGTTCACAACACACTTCTTTCTCCAAAAGCAGCAGAGATACGCAATGTGAAGAGATAGCAGTTGCTTCTGCCTTGATCAACGTTGTCATAGCAGTATTATGCACTTGTAGGTACCTAGAACCTTCCCTGGTGATGGTGCCATGTTGCCACAAGTAGATGCAGATGCGTCATGCCAAGAGGTAATTTTTTAATTCTATTATGTGAGCAACAGGGATGAGACTCACTAGAGGAGAAAACAAGTTTGAATTTCAAGCTGCGGCACTGTCTCTATAAATCTTCCCAATGAGTCCAGCCTTACGTGTGCTGTGCAGCTAGTTGCTTCAAACTTTAAAGGCCGCTCACCAGGCGCCACTACAAATTTTTGTTATACACTCAAAGTTATAGGGTGCTGTCTCCCTAGGGAGCGTCTTACTGGTAGAATTTTTCCAATTGGTTCATTATTACAAGAGATGCGAGAACTTGAAATGTCACGTTACCATGATGCCTTGAGGCGAGATTCACTGCCAATGTAGACTCTTTCTGTGCCTCGATTATTGTCCGCAAGTGACATTTCTTTCCTGCCTTCTCTGATACCGGAGCCAAGGGACTGCGACAGGTTTATATGACTAACCCTGCCTTCCCCTTTTCTCTTCCTTTTTTTCTCCTGCGCGTCACACTTCTAGTGACAACTTACTGAAGTCGCATGCCATAATCTGCAATGCTGCAGGCCGTACATCTTACGTAGAGGAACGAGTGTGTTTCCTTGACTGCTGGCTGTATGGGGGGCTACCTTGAGAAGAAGGGTGTGCAAGTTTCTATTTGAAATTTCAGCTGTTTTCATGCCATGCAGATGGTTAATACTTTGCAGACATGATTTCCACCTCAGGATCTAGAAGCGGCATTTGTTAGCTTGCAATGCCCAAACCTGGTGAGGGGCATTTCAATTACTGTGATCATTATTTAATGAAATCGGTAGTGCATTTCTCACTAATTACTTGCCTCTATTATTCATTGCGAGTTCATATCCTTTATCTTTGCTTAGTCGGTTGATCTTCATACCAAGCAGTCATATCAAGCAGACTTTCATCTTTCCTATTAGAGTTGTGTATTTTCTTGCCTTCAGATTCTGTGTTAATCAGAGCTGTAACTAGTTCCAGTTGGCTAAAGTGGACGCATCCAGACAGCGGGAAGATGTGACAACTGTCCACCACACATATTCTGCACCTTTAGAGTTGAATATACAAACACCACTTTCGGCAAAATAGTATGCAGCCGACCTACAATTTTACACGGGGATGTCAACAGAGGTATTTAAGAAGCTCATACTGTGCATCCAGAGGACACCTTTGCGGCCCTCACAACTTTACATAGAAGACCAGCTGCTTCTTACGCTAATGCGCCTGAGGCTTGGTCCTCTTTACAGGGACCTAGCGTCGAGATTTTGTATTGCACCATCCTCTGCGTGCAATATATTTAATAATGTGCTCAAATATCTTAAAGAGATCATGAAATACGTAGTAATCTGGCTCCCAGATTCAGAGCGCTATGTCAAGTTTAGTCACAGAAAATAGTTTTGAGCATATTTGATTGCACTGAAGTTGCACTTAAAAGGCCAATCAAACAGAACAGAACCCAGACCTACAGAGCTCAGACCTACAGTTCGTACAAGGGTCACAATAACGTCAAGTTTCTTGTGGTAATTGCTCCAAATGGTCTTATTAGGTACATTTCTTGTGCATTTGGTGGGCGTGCTCGGGGCAAATTTACTGTCAGAGTGGTGTTCAGGAATTCCTTGTTCCTGGGGATGTCATAATAGCTGACAGCAGCTTCACTCAGGACCCCTACTTGGAAGCCCAGGGAATCAAATTGAGCATGCCAGCCTTCACCAAAGTTGAGAAAAGGTGCCACTATTCATTGATCTAAGTAGGCAATACATGCCGTCGTTCTGCAACAGCGTGTATGATTACCAAACATGCATGGTTTGCTATTCGCTATTATACTTGTGATTGCTTAATTCCAATGACAGCACTCGGTGATTATTCTTATAAACAGCGACAGATAACCGTCATTGGGCTGTGCTCAAAAATAATGAGGAGAGATTGTACAGTTATTGTTTGTCGGCCTGTTACACGAAATAAAGGGCCACCTTTCATATCTCCATTGGAAGTTGTCAAGCTCAAGGAATGAGGGGCTATAAACTGGATTAGGCTTCATGAGGATGTGCTAAAGTGCCAGCTTGCATGGCTTACAGATGCTAAATGCAGGGCAAGGTATTACTCTGTACTAGAATTGCGTGTTAAACAAGGAAGGAGAAAGAAACATGACACGAGCTCAGACTAACAACTCGTGTTTATTGTATATTTCATAGCACAAACACGCGTAAAAAACATATTCGTGTTTATGACAATAAACCCGAGTTGTTAGTCTGCATTCGTGCCATATTTCTTTCTCGTCCCTTGGGTATCGCACTATTCTAAGTCAGCCTTGTATGGTTTGGTGCGTTATTGGTGCTGGTTTGTGCTGGTTGAACAGGCCTGGAACAGCAAGGCACTACTCTTTTAGATGCAATGGCCTTCACTGTTATCTTGTGTGAATTTCAGATATATGCATTTGTAAAAGGAAAAATTTTTGCATTAACAATTGTGTGAGCAAGGTTGAATAGCCCATTA
Source organism: Dermacentor silvarum (assembly GCF_013339745.2). Classification (NCBI taxonomy): domain Eukaryota; kingdom Metazoa; phylum Arthropoda; class Arachnida; order Ixodida; family Ixodidae; genus Dermacentor; species Dermacentor silvarum. Next base: position 11,727,843 of record NC_051164.1, on the reverse strand, counting down.
TTGATGAAGCAATGCTAAAAGGAAGCTCCTATTGTTTTATGCACAGAAAAATGAAGCATAAAAACTTGAAGGAAAAATCAAATGTGGGTGCGCAATCAGCAGATGCAAACAAGAATATTTTGCAGCGAAAAAATTGGAAACTTGGGTGTGGATAATTAGCAATTCTATTCCAATGGCATGGCTTGTCGCTCTTCGTTTGTGGCGACGATGGATAATAAGAGTGACATACAATATGGCGGAATAAATTGCTGGAGGAAACTGTTGGCAAAACAAACGTACCACGCACATCAGCAGCCACGGCGTGTTTGTGGTTGTGAACTCTTCAAGCTGCATCGTTTTCCTGTTGACCCAGAGAATCAGCGTCCCTTTCTGATTGAAATTGTGCTAATTGGTTTCTTGTGTGTTTTATGTATAATTATTTTAAGTCGGTTTCATATTGTGCTTGTATATTTATATAAAACCTTTTTCGTATTCATATTACTCTGTTGGACCTAAGCTGTTCCTACTTACAAAGTTGCACAATGATTCTTGTATTTAATTGCACGTATGTTTGTAATGTATGCTATGTATGCGTAATCCATGCCATTGGTATGTGTGTATACTATATTTTATGATATGTTACCTTACCGTTGAACAATGTGTGGGTGACAGGGCCTTAGTCAGGCAGAATATGTTCTGCCTGACTAAGGCCCTGACTAAGGTCTTGCCATCCAAGACCGTCACTGTGTCTGTGAATCAATGCTGAATAAATAAAATAAAAAATAAAGATATTGTCACAGTGCGTAAGGTGAATAGAAGAGGACATGATTGGTACCCTGGGAGACGACAAAGAAGATTCTGGGTTTTCGCTTCTCTGCGCAGCCATTAAAACCCATCTGTAAAACCAGTACGCTTCTTCCTTCCCGTAACATTATTGGTGGACGTGCGGGGTACTCACTTGCGCAAGACGGAGCTCCGCAGCGGACGTAACCTGGCTGCCATGTCACTGTGTCTGAATCAATGCTGAATAAATAAAATAAAAAATAAAGATATTGTCACAGTGCGTAAGGTGGATAGAAGAGGACATGATTGGTACCCTGGGACACGACAAAGAAGATTCTGGGTTTTCGCTTCTCTGCGCAGCCATTAAAACCCATCTGTAAAACCAGTACGCTTCTTCCTTCCCGTAGCAATATTATACCGTCCCTGAAAATAAAAACTAAGGGCATTTTGCCACTTATAGGCAGTAAATCTTTACAGTTGAGGTGCAGCTCCATGCTTGGCTATTTAGACACTAGCTTTGCCAGTCGAATATTTTATTCAGTAAGTAGGTTGCCTTTTTTTCCAGAGAGTACTCCTTCGTAAAGTTTTTGTCAACATTTTTAATTCTAAGCCAGGTGGCAGACCTATCTTTCGACCTATACGTGTTCTCTGTTCTTGTAGGGCTTGTGCTCCCTATGCTGTGCATCTTGGGCCATGCTTACACGCAATTATTTCATTGTATTTACAAGGCATAAGAGAATACTGAATTGATATTGTGCCGTTTTCATGTGCACAACAGAGTAGATGCATTGGCCTACCAGTGTAGTTTGGTTTCTGCTGATGCTGAGGAGCAACAGAACCGTTCCAGAAAATGGCCTTATGTAAACAGTCCAGAATGTCTGCACCCTAATGTGCTGCAGTTTAGTTAGTGATGTTATTTTGCTTCCTGTGTTGAGCATTTTCAGCAGTGTGATAACTCCAGCTGTGTATTGTGTTGAGAAATGAGGGCATTAGTACGACACTAACATGCTTACTGAATTATCATGCATTTCAGGGAAGGGCCAAGTTTCTGAGCAGGAAGTCACCTCAACTTCGGGCATCGCATCAGTACGAATACATGCGGCGCGAGCGATAAATAGGTTCAAGATGTACAGAATAGTTAAGTCTACGCTGAGCATCAAGTGCACAGACACAATTGACAGCATAATCGTTGTGTGTGCAGGCCTCGGTAACTTAAAGGCACCGCTAATTACTGATACCAATGGTCGCAGTAGCCATTAGTTGTAAGCAGTGCTCGCATCTTTGCCAAAAAGTCGTAAGAATAAATACTGCAACTCAGAAAGTTGTTTTTACTGAGTGTGTAAGCTGCAGAAGTGAAAACGCATTGCAGACGTTCATAATAACAGGGTGTAAAATGTTAACTTTGTTAACTTGGAGCATTCATTGATCAAATAATTCAATTGGCCATTTTGTGTACAAGTGTAGCATAAAAAACATAGACCAACATTTTATCACATATAACACACGAAACAGCAACAAACATTAAAAAAACTACTGCAATGATGGTTTTCTTAATTATGTGGCTCTCCTGTACCACTATAAGCACATAACTTTTACTGCAACACCCACACAAAAACCTTATAAAAAAACTGGTACAAGTACATGAGTGTCATAGAAGTGAAAAAAATGCGTTCGAAATAACAAGCAGAATATCAAAATGTATTCAATGTTGCGCAGAATGTGAAGCATAATTACTGCCTTGTAAGTACATGTATTAACTGCTTCCGGTCAGGGACTAGAAGAATCAGGGTATTCGCCTCTTACAGGCAGCAAGGAAACCATGATGTAAACGAGAAGCACAATAAAAACTGACTAGTATAATAGTGCTTTGAGAGCAATATGTAAACTTCCATATGAATATATGAAAGTTTACATATTGCTCTCAAAGCAATATTATACTAGTCCAGAATGCATACAAATACAGCATCTATCACCACCAAAATTCTCCCATCAGACCCACAAAAGACATGGAGGAGGATGAGTAGTACAATGTTTCTGCAAAACGACTAGATTACACATGTACAGTCTGAAAGCCCAACACTGAAATTGCTCCCGAAATGCCTACTTCGGTATGACTTAGAATGCAATGGAACGGCAGGTTAAATAATTAAAAAAATCCACACAAGCACACTAGACGTTAAAGGGATACCAAAGAAAAACACTGAATCAGTTTAGACTGGTAAGCAGTCCCTAAAAACGACTTTCATTTGGGTGCATAAGTGTTGATTATAAGCAAAGAAATTTAAGGCCGAACTTCTATTTCTTCAGTTTTATACCCGCACCTTAGCACTGATGCATAAGTGCCGTGTCGCACATTTCAGACTATTTTGTCATATTCTTTTCATCATTTTGGCACTGCCACACTTCCCATTTCAGTATTCAGTTTGTTTAGAATGCAACGTCACACTTCTTTATCAACAAAAAATTCAATTGAAGAAAACATTCAAAATTCATGGAGTAGTGAAAAGATGATACGGGAACATCAAACGGGCACTCTCATGTGTCCTCCGTTTTTTTATTGGTGTGCATATATATGATTATTTTACGAGTGAGTGATTTGTTATTGTAGAAATGTAATTTATTCATACCATTTCATTTAATATTCCGCTTAAGTATCCCTTCAAGAGACGGTTTACTGTGTCCGGCTCACAAGCGTATGATTCATAAAAAAGAAATGGCAAAACAAACAGATTATTGAACAAGATAAACAAGGTACGAGAACACAGCCATAAGCAACATACAAGAGAACGCAACAAAATGTTACTCATGTAAAGTATAATGTTGTTGCATAGCAATCAGGAAAGCATTTACACAAGTCAAGAACTTCTAGCAGTGCAGCTATATCTGAAAGATGAACTGTTTATACATCTCTGCTATTTTTTAATATTCTGACAGGTCAAGTTTACCTTAGCTTTTCATTCCTTGTAAACATGGAAGCATTTTACAAAAATAGAACCTTTTGAGCCATGGCATTTCATGTGTGACATAACTTGAGTCAAATGGTACCTCTATGAGAACTGCCGACTTTGGTGACTATCCGTACGAAAAACAGAGCTGCTTATCAGTGCACAACATAGTGAACTGAACCTGGGAATAATATCCACTAGGGCCGTTCTTATTTAGGATATGGACCCCTTCCTTTTCTACCAAATCATACCTCCCGCTCCGTATGACTTCCTTGCAGTCCTGTGTATATGGGCACTTGATTTCTAGAATCGCACAATGACATTCCATAATTCCATCAGTTGTTGCGGACAGCCATGGTTTACCCTTGCACACGTATGTTCCACGCTGATCAGCAACACGTTCAAAATCCTTCTGACTGCAGTCGTGCCGCTACTTTATGGTTTATTTCATACTGTGTGGCTGCTTTACCATAGAAATTTGGGCTTGTGATACTTTGCAAACTTTTTCAGCTGGAGTTGTTGCCCGCTTTGGAATCCTCCAAATGTTCGAGGCTGTTATTCGTAGCAGCCTCGAGACATGCCACAAATAATTCGCTTGACTTCTTCGCATGCGAAAGTGTTAAAAATACGAAGTATGTGTGTAGTTCGATCCTGTGTGTCATTTTTCAGCAATCACTTGACACAGGTACAGTTCCAAGAGACTCGAAAATAGGGTAGGTCATTCCAGTCTTCAAGAAAGGTGATCGGTCTTCCCCAGGTAACTACCGTCCCATCTCCCTGACCAGCGTATGCTCCAAAATCATGGAACACGTCATTTACTCTCATGTTGCTAACTTCCTAACTTCGTCGAAATTCTTTCACCCAAATCAACATGGCTTCCGGAGAGATCACTCATGCGAAACACAGTTAGCCTTATTTATTCATGATATTCATTTAAACCTCGACCGTAACATCCCAACTGATGGTCTGTTCCTAGATTTCAAAAAGGCTTTCGATAAGGTTCCACATTCTCGTCTCTTGCTAAAGTTATCGCGCCTAAACCTTCATCCATTTGTTTTTAACTGGATCCAGTGTTTCTTAACTAACCGAAAACAGTTCGTATATGCTAACAACCTTACATCTGCTGTTTCCTCCGTTCTGTCCGGTGTACCTCAGGGCACTGTTCTTGGGCCGCTCCTATTTTTAATCTACATTAATGACTTGCCATTTACTGTATCTTCTGCAATTCGTCTTTTTGCTGATGATTGTGTAGTGTACCGCCCTATCAATAACCTCACTGACGTAACTTCCCTTCAAGAGGATCTCTTTAATATTCAAGACTGGTGTGCTACTTGGCTCATGTCCCTGAACACAAGTAAGACTGTACACATTTCATTCCACCGCCGACCTAACTACATCCAACCTGCCTAAAAAATTAACAACAGTACTATATTGACACGTATACATGTTTATCTTTCACCGGTGGCCGCTTTCCACCGGCTAAAAAATGTTAAACGTTATCGCTCGGCGCAGGACGCGCCTGTATTGGAAGTTTCTAGAACGTTATCGATGCTTCTTTCCATTGCCTGTTTTCACCGACGCTTATGTTATCTGATTGTATGACCGACGCGAATTGTCTAGAACTTTCTGGAAGACACGCGGGCATCAGGGATTAATCTGGAACCTTCGATGATTCAGGTATAAAAGCCGACGCGCTTCGCCGCTGATCAGATTTTCGACGATCGCCGACTGTGTTCGCCGCTATCGTTGTGCATTGAGTGTATCTTGCTTTTGTGGGCACAGGTTCACCCAATAAACAACCAGTTTCGTCATACACAGTTTTGCCATAGAGAAAGAAATTCAACAAGAGGGGACACTCGGCAAAAACTGGCAACAGGAAACACGTCACCATACGTCACGTTATACTTTTGACACCGAACGTTAGCTGCCGCGAGCATCGAAAAAAAAAAGAAAGTGAACTTAAGTTAAGAGTCATCGATTTATTTTTTTAATTGTTTGCCGCGAAAACCAAAACGTTTTGCGTATAAATGAACTTAAGCTTTGCGACTTATTTTCCTTGCCTTACCTAGCCACAGGTCAATGACGCGCCAGATACATGCGTCATCCGCCAGACACTCCCCCTTAGCCAGCGAGGATGGCTGCGCGCGCGTTTGAACGCTCGCGCGCGGCGACCCGTCTGTCTTCCTTCTTTTTTTCTTTTTTAAATGTAACCTGGTTTATTGGGCTCTCGGCGTATTCTTGCGTTCCTTCTGCACTGGGACAAAACACAACTGCACTATTGGACTACAGCAAGTTGAGAAATCTTGTTTCACAGTCTACGACGCAATTAGGGTTACGGCACGGGACCGAGACTTAAGACGCAGTTAGCGAAAAAGTTGCAGTGGCTTAGCTCGGCTATGCCAGGATATACGTAGCGTTAGCAAAGGTTCAGCTGATTATTCTTAGCTTATTCTTAAGATTATTCTTAAGATAAGATTGTTCTTGTGAGTCAAGCTTCTCCGTTCTTCTGCGCTGTTGAGCAGCATTTGCGCTCTCCTTCTCCATGGCTATACCACACTGGCAAACGCCAGTCAGAAGCGCAGTGGCTCCAGCGCAGTGTCAGACGGCGACTGCACAGCGAGCGCGCGCCGGCGCCAGTGCGTCTACCACGGCTACGACGTCACTCCTCTGGAATGCGCAGACCGGCGGCGGTGAGTCGCGCGCGGCGGCGGCGGAGTGCGCGAGAGGTGCCGGCTCCGGTGGCTCCGGTGCGCAAGCCGTGTGACAACACTGATCCTTGCGCATGCGCAGCACGGCAATTGATGTGCCGCGCGAAACGGGCTTGGCTAGGCCAGTGTAGCTAACGCTACAAAACAGCTCGGCCATCCTGGCGCAGTTAATTTGAGTTAATGAATCGTGCTGAGACATGTTTCCGACGCTTCCTATGGGACTATTGTAACTAATTTCGGTTTTCGAGCCACACTGGCCGCACAGGACGCAGTGTCGCAGTTAGCGAGAACTCAGCCGTGGTGTGTAGTCTAGTGTATCTTGATAGGAGAAGTTTGTGCCACTTTCTCTCACGCCAGACATTACTGAAAAGTAATTTCGTTACTTTCTGGGGTACTTTTGAGGCACTGTGGCCGCACAGCGCGCTGTGACGCAGTTAGCGATAAGCATCTCGGCCGTGGTGGTAAAGTTTGGCGTGTAATGAATCTTAGAGGGACAATTCTGCGACGTTTTTTGTGGCTCCGTAACAACATATACCTTCTTTCGGTACTCACGCCTGTTGAAAACGCGATGGGCGATTGCCAAGAGTGATAACATGGGGTGTGCTGCTGGCGCCGGCAGAACGCGTGAACGACGAACATATTGACACGCATACATGTTTATCTTTCGCCGATGGCCGCTTTCCACCGGCTAACAAATGTTAAACGTTATCGCTCGGCGCAGGACGCGCCTGTATCGGAAGTTTCTAGAACGTTATATCGATGCTTCTTTCCGTTGCTGTTTTCACCGACGCTTATGTTATCTGATTGTATGAGCGACGCGAATTGTCTAGAACTTTCTGGAAGACACGCGCGTACCAGGGATTATTCTGGAACCTTCGATGACTCAGGTATAAAAGCCGACGCGTTTTGCCGCTGATCAGATTTTCGACGATCGCCGACTTTGTTCGCCGCTATCGTTGTGCTTTGAGTGTAGCGTGCTTTTGTGGGCACAGGTTCGCCCAATAAACAACCAGTTTCGTCATACACAGTTTTGCAACTGTTTTATTTACCGTCACTACTACGTGACATCTGGTGGAGGTGCTAGTTCGTTCATGCACCGAACGCCCCCGCAAAGCCGCGACACAAGCCCGAAACCGGAGGACGAGACCAACGTCGCCAAGGACCAGCGAGCTAGCCGGAGGCAGCAAAGACTTGTACCGGAGTTCGGACTTCTTCCCGAAAAGACCACCGCAATCAAGGCCAAGTCAACGACCATAATGGCAGCACCAGCGTCCCCCATCCTGCTGCAGCAACCTCGGGAGCCACCGACTTTTCGTGGATCATCGGCTGAAGATCCTGAAACCTTGCTGGAGACATACGAGAGGACCGCGACGTTTAACAAATGGAGCGACGACGACAAGCTGCGCCATGTTTTTTTTTTCATTGGATGATGCTGCTCGGACCTGGTTTGAGAACCCTGGTGACGTGGGACCTATTTCGTGAGAACTTCGTGAGGGCCTTCACGAATGTCGTGCGAAAAGAAAGGGCCGAAGTTTTATTAGAAACCAGAGCGCAATTGCCGAACGAGAACATCGCGATCTTCACGGAGGAGATGACTCGCCTCTTCCCCCACGCCGACCCCGATATGTCTCAGGAAAAGAAAGTTCGGTTCTTGATGCGGGGTGTCAAAGAGCAAATATTCGCCGGATTGATGCGCAACCCGCCCAAGAGTGTCGCCGAATTTCTTTCCGAGGCCACAACGATCGAGAAGACACTTGAAATGCGCGCCAGGCAATACAACCGCCGTGCCCTGACCAACTACGCCGATGCTCAAGCACTATACGCCGACGACCTGCGCGAGACCATCCGAACAGTCGTTCGCGAGGAGCTGCAGAAGCTCTTTCCCGGGTCGCAGCCTCAAGTGGCATCTATCGCCGACGTCGTCAAAGAGGAAGTTCAGCGCTCACTTGGAGATCCCGATGTGCAGCCGCAATCGCCACAACCCCAGCTGGAAGCGCTGACCTACGCCGCCGTTGCCCGTCGTCAAGGCCCCCCTTCACGCTCGCACCAGGGCGCCGTAACGCCGCAGTTTCGTCGTCCACCGCCGCCGCCGCCGCCAGCACGCCCGCCCGTCGCCCAGCGTAGCTACCCAAGAAAAACAGACATTTGGCGCGCCCCCGACCACCGCCCGCTCGGCTCTCACTGCGGGGAAGCCGGCCATGTCTACCGCCGATGCCCATACCGCGAGATGGGCCTACGAGGGTTCGGCGTCAACGCGCCGCGTCCACAGCTTGGCGAGCGACCACGTGATATTGCCGACTACCTCGCCGGAGCCCAGTGGCAACCACGACGACCCTCACGCTCGTCGTCACCGGGCCGCTACATCTCGCCGCATCGCCGTCAGTACACCGCTCCCACCCGGGGCCGATCTCCGAGCCCTTACCCCTGGAAACAAAAGGCAGCAACCGATGGAGGTGCGGTTGTTGTACGACGCAATGCCGAAGATCCTCCGCCGCCGCCGACGACGACGATTCGCGAACCATCACGACGAGATATCAGCATGCCGCCTAGCAACAGCCTTGACAACACTTCGCCGCAGAAAGAAGACCTTCCGACGCAACGTAGCAGCAGCAGAGCGAGCCGACGCAGCCGTGATCCGACGCCACGAATTAACCGCAACGCCAGACACCGATCTACCGATCTACGCGTGCTCATCGGTGGTGATAACGTCACCGCTCTCGTTGGCCATGGCGCCGACTATTCCGTCTTCAGTGGCTCGTTCGCCGCCAAGTTGAAGAAGGTGAAAACAGCCTGGCAAGGACCCGATATCCGGAAAGCGGGAGGCCACCTAATAACGCCGACTGGAATCTGCACAGCGCGAGTCACGGTAAACAACCGCACTTACCCGGCGAGCTTCGTAATCCTGCAGCACTGCTCCAGGGATGTCATCCTAGGCATGGACTTCTAAATCAACACGGTGCAGTCATCGACTTAAGGTCCAAGTCAATAACGCTTTCAACGCACAACGCGATACCACCGGCTACAAGCATAAGTTACCATGCCTTGAACGTGCTTGAAGAACAAGTAACCGTTCCGCCTCGCTCCAGCGTAATGATTTCCGTCGGTACCGAAGTGCCTGCAGACATGGAGGACATCATCGAGGGCGATCATCACTTACTGCTCTACCGTGAAATTTGCGTCGCTAGAGGCATAGCTGAGCTACGTGCAGGGAAAGCAAGGGTGATGCTCACGAACTTCAGCCCTGAATACAAGCACATTAACAAAGGCACCACGGTCGCCTACATCGACGAAATAGTAGAAGCCAGCAGTGCTTTCGCCTTCACGGATTCCAGTGCACCTGAAACGACGACTATAATACCTGAACCAACTTTCGACGTTAATCAGAACCTTCCCAGGCATAAGAAAGAACAACTAAAAGCTCTGCTCCTGCAATACAAGGATTGCTTCTCGTCGTCGTCAAAAGTTCGACAAACCCCTGTCGCCAAGCACCGCATCATAACCGACGAAAATGTCCGCCCACTGCGTCAGAGCCCGTACCGAGTTTCGGCGCGCGAACGCGAGGCCATAAAGCAACAAGTCGACGAAATGTTACGCGACGACATCATCCAGCCGTCCAAGAGTCCGTGGGCGTCCCCCGTGGTGTTAGTGAAGAAGAAGGATGGAACCCTACGTTTCTGCGTCGACTATCGTCGCCTCAACAAGATCACGAAGAAGGACGTATACCCCCTCCCACGGATTGACGACGCCTTGGATCGACTATAGAACGCAAATATTTTTCGTCGACGGACCTCAAAACCGGCTACTGGCAAATCGAAGTCGTCGAGAGGGACCGGGAGAAGACGGCCTTTATAACACCAGACGGACTGTTCGAGTTCAAGGTCATGCCGTTTGGTCTTTGCTCGGCACCTGCGACTTTCCAACGCGTCATGGATACAGTACTGGCAGGCTTGAAGTGGCAGACTTGCCTCGTCTATTTGGACGACGTCGTTGTGTTTGCCTTAAGCTTCGAAGAACACCTTCGGCGCCTTGAAACAGTTCTTCAAGCAATCAAAACCTCCGGACTCACGTTAAAGCCAGAAAAGTGCCGCTTCGAATATGAGGAGCTCTTGTTTTTGGGCCACGTCATCAACAAGTCTGGAGTGCGCCCCGACCCTCAAAAAACTGCGGCCATCTCCAACTTTCCTCTGCCCGCTGACAAGAAGGCAGTGCGTAGATTTCTTGGACTGTGCGCCTATTACAGGCGCTTCGTCAAGGATTTTTCACGGATCGCACAGCCACTGACGTATCTCACGAAGGCCGACGTAGAGTTCATGTGGGAGACGCCGCAACTCGAAGCATTTGAAGAACTGAAGCGACGCCTGCAATCGCCGCCAATACTTGCGCATTTCGAAGAAAACGCCTATACCGAAGTCCACACCGACGCAAGCAGCGTAGGACTCGGCGCCGTGCTTGTGCAGAGGACTGATGGACTAGAAAGGGTTGTAAGTTACGCTAGCCGGTCGCTATCGAAGGCGGAAGCAAATTATTCCACAACAGAAAAGGAGTGCCTCGCCATCATCTGGGCTACATCAAAGTTTCGCCCCTACCTCTATGGCGGGCCCTTTAAAGTTGTGAGCGATCACCACGCCTTGTGTTGGCTAGCTAACTTGAAGGATCCTTCAGGTCGCCTCGCACGATGGAGTCTGAGACTTCAAGAATTCGACATCACCGTCGTTTACAAGTCCGGGCGAAAGCACTCTGACGCCGACTGCTTGTCTCGCGCCCCCGTCGAACCGCCGCCACAGGACGACCATGATGACGACACTTTCTTGGGACCAATCAGTGCCGACGAATTCGCCGAACAACAGCGAGCTGACCCGGAACTAAGGAGCCTTGTAGACTACCTGGAAGGCAAGACCGTCATTGTGCCGAAGGTGTTCAGGCGAGGATTGGGGTCGTTTTTCTTGCAAAACGACATTCTCCTAAAGAAGAACTTCTCGCCTCTCCGAGCCAACTACCTCCTCGTGGTACCCTCAGCATTGCGTCCAGAGGTTCTGCAAGCTCTCCATGACGACCCAACGGCTGGACATCTCGGTTTTTCACGCACTCTCGCGAGGATACAAGAAAAATACTACTGGTCTCGCCTCTCTGCCGACGTCGCTCATTACCCAAGGACATGCCGAGACTGTCAGCGACGCAAAACACCGCCAAGGCCAGCCGGACTTCTACAGCCAATCGAGCCACCTCGCCGACCGTTCCAGCAGATCGGGATGGACTTACTGGGGCCTTTTCCGACGACGACGTCCGGGAATAAATGGATCGTCGTCGCTACGGACTACCTCACCCGCTACGCCGAAACAAAAGCCTTGCCCAAAGGCAGTGCCGCCGAGGTAGCCCGATTCTTCGTTGAGAACATCCTCCATCCTCCTACGTCACGGTGCCCCAGAAGTCCTCATTACCGACAGAGGTACGGCCTTCACGGCTGAACCAACTCAAGCCATCCTGCGCTACAGCCAGACAAGCCATCGCCGCACCACCGCCTACCACCCGCAGACGAATGGCCTCACCGAGCGCCTAAATAGGACCATCGCCGACATGCTGGCCATGTACGTCGACGTCGAACACAAGACGTGGGATGCCATCCTTCCGTACGTGGCCTTCGCATACAACACGGCCGTGCAAGAAACGATGCACATGGCGCCGTTCAACCTGGTCTACGGAAGGAACCCGGCAACGACGCTTGACGCCATGCTACCAGACGTCGCTGACGAAGAAAATCTCGACGTTGCCACTTATTTGCAGCGTGCCGAAGAAGGTCGACAGCTCACCCGCCTGCGCATCAAGAACCAGCAGACGACCGACAGCCGACACTACAATCTACGACGACGCTACGTCGAGTACCAGCCCGGCGACCGTGTTTGGATCTGTACTCCGATACGCCGACGAGGACTTAGCGAGAAACTGTTGCGTCGCTATTTCGGACCATATAAGATAATCCGACGTATTGGCGCACTGGACTATGAGGTCGTGCCAGACGGCATTTCGCAATCACAGCGGCGCCGGGCACGACCTGAAGTCATCCACGTGGTGCGTCTTAAGCCTTTCTACGCCCGCTGACGAGCTTATAGGTACTTTGTTACTTTGTTATTTTCTTTCTTGATTACGCGTCGTTTTGTTTTCACTTTCGCGTTTGTTTGTAGCATCGGGACGATGCTTTTTAAGGGGAGGGTATTGACACGTATACATGTTTATCTTACGCCGATGGCCGCTTTTCACCGGCTAACAAATGTTAAACGTTTCGCTCGGCGCAGGACGCGCCTGTATCGGAAGTTTCTAGAACGTTATCGATGATTCTTTCCGTTGCCTGTTTTCACCGACGCTTATGTTATCTGATTGTATGAGCGACGCGAAATGTCGAACTTTCTGGAAGACACGCGCGTACCAGGGATTATTCTGGAACCTTCCATGACTCAGGTATAAAAGCCGACGCGTTTTGCCGCTGATCAGATTTTCGACGATCGTCGACTGTGTTCGCCGCTATCGTTGTGCTTTGAGTATAACTTGCTTTTGTGGCCACAGGTTCGCCCAATAAACAACCAGTTTCGTCATACACAGTTTTGCGACTGTTTTATTTACCGTCACTACTACGTGACAATATCAAACTTGTAATTCGAAAATTACGTCTTCTAAAGGACTGAAAAAAGGCATTGCACCCACGCATTTTTCTTGAGTGCCAGCTGCGTCCGTCTCTATGTAAGTATGTAGCATGCCGTCGCGTCGTCCGAGGCCAAGTTTTGGAAACGCGAAGTCGCTCGTGTATTTGTGCTGCGAAAGTGCAGGAAATAATGCCCGGTAATGGGGGAACGCTTGGAAATGAGATGTTTTCATACATGTTTGGGATGAGTCGGGTATTTTCTACGCCATGTATGTAAAAGCGAATTGCTTTTGTTTGTAATGCCGCCCATTCACCGCTTTCGCACGTTTCGCCTCTACACGCAGTATTCCTATGTCTAAATACCAAAATGACTCATGCTTGTAACATGCTGTTACGTGCTTGCAAATGTAACATGCTTCTAATTTACTTTTTTTTCAGCTCGTGCCGTCTGGTGGAGCTTCATACAGGAACTACTGCCTTACCTGCTGGTGTGACAACGTTGGATGAACGCACAAAAATCGCGGAACGAGCTTTTTTATAGAGCAAAATAAATATTTCCTCATTGCACAAAAGGTCTTGCGTCTACTTTGTGAAATTGCACGTGGGACCGATTCGATGGCACTTTACGAGATCGTCCGCAATCATTTTTACTAAATAATAAACCGATTCTGCACGAAGAGCAAAAAAAAAAGGGAGGGGGCGGGGGGCACAGCCGGCGTGCTAGCTTGCGTTCAAAATACGCGCGCCCAAAACCTAAACCGGAAGTGATGTAAGTGATTGACACCGACCGCTTGGCACGCTGCAGTCAATTCGGCCGCTGGGCTCTATGGGAGTGTCCCCTCTTGTTGAATTCCTTTCTCTATGGTTTTGCGACTGTTTTCTCTACCGTCATTACTACGTGATATCTGGTGGAGGTGCTAGTTCGTTGATGCACCGAACGCCCCCGCAAAGCCGCGACCCAAGCCCGAAACCGGAGAACGAGACCAACGTCGCCAAGGACCAGCGAGCTAGCCGTAGGCAGCAAGGACTTGTGCCGGAGTTCGGACTTTTTCCCGAAAAGACCACTGCAATCAAGGCCAAGTCAACGACCAAAATGGCAGCACCAGCGTCCCCCATCCTGCTGCAGCAACCTCGGGAGCCACCGACTTTTCGTGGATCATCCGCTGAAGACCCTGAAACCGGGCTGGAGACATACGAGAGGACCGCGACGTTCAACAAATGGAGCGATGACGACAAGCTGCGTCATGTTTATTTTTCATTGGATGATGCTGCTCGGACCTGGTTTGAGAACAGAGAGACCACCCTGGTGACGTGGGACCTATTTCGTGAGAACTTCATGAGGACTTTCACGAATGTCGTGCGAAAAGAAAGGGCCGAAGTTTTATTAGAAACCAGAGTGCAATTGCCGAACGAGAACATCGCAATCTTCACGGAGGAGATGACTCGCCTCTTCCGCCACGCCAACCACGATATGTCCGAGGAAAAGAAAGTTCGGTTCTTGATGCGGGGCGTCAAAGAGCATCTATTCACTGGATTGATGCGCCACCCGCCCAAGACTGTGGCAGAATTTGTTTCGGAGGCCACAACGATCGAGAAGACGCTTGAAATGCGAGCCAGGCTATACAACCGTCGTGCACTGACAAACTACGCCGAAGCTGAAGCTCTAGGCGCCGACGACCTGTACGAGACGATCAGAGCGGTTGTACGGGAAGAACTACAGAAATTATTCCCAAGATCGCATCCTCAGGTGACTTCGATCGCTGACATAGTTAACGAAGAGGTTCAGCGATCACTGGAAGTCCCAGAAGTTCCGGCATCGCCTCAACCACAGCCGCAAGCGATGACCTACGCCGCCGTCGCCCGTCGTCAAGGCCCCCCTCCGCGCTCGCGCCTGGGCCCCGTAACGCCGCAGTTCCGTCGTCCACCGCCGCCGCCGCCACCACGCCCACCCGTCGCCCAGCGCAGCTCCCAGCGGAAGACGGACATTTGGCGCGCCCCCTACCACCGCCCGCTCTGCTATCACTGCGGGGAAACCGGCCATGTCTACCGCCGATGCCCATACCGCGAGATGGGCCTACGAGGGTTCGCTGTCAACGCGCCACGTCCACAGCTTGGCGAGCGACCACGTGACATCGCCGACTACCTTGCCGGAGCCCAGTGGCAACCACGACGACCCTCACGCTCGCCGTCACCAGGCCGCTACATCTCGCCGCATCGCCGCCTGTATGCCGGCCCAACCCGGGGCCGATCTCCCAGCCCATACCCGGGAAACTAAAAGCAGCAACCGATGGAGGTGCGGTTGCTGTACGACGCAATGCCGAAGATCCTCCGCCGCCGCCGACGACGACGATTCGCGAATCATCACGACGAGATATCAGCACGCCGCCTAGCAACAGCCTTGACAACAGATCACCGCCGAACGAAGACCTTCCGACGCGACGTAGCAGCAGCAGAGCAAGCAGACGCAGCCGTGATCCGACGCCACGAATTAACCGCAACGCCAGACGCCGGTCTACCGATCTAGACGTGCTCATCGACCACTGACTCCTTCAAGTACTTAGGCATTCACCTCTCCAAAGATTTGACCTGGACAAATCATGTAACCCATATAATGAATTCAGCTAACAAAACTCTTGGTTATCTTCGCCGTAATCTCTTCATGGCACCGCCACCAGTAAAATCAGTTGCCTATAAAACACTCGTGCGACCAAAACTTGAATATGCATGTGCTATCTTTGACCCTTACCAAACTAATCTGACTAAAGCTCTCGAATCTGTTCAGAACCGCGCTGCTAGATTTATTCTTTCAGATTACTCATATCACACTAGCGTTTCATCGCTAAAATCAAAACTAGACTTGTTACCCCTTGTCTCTCGTCGTCGCATCTCTCGCCTATGCCTCTATCACAGGTTTTTTTTATTCCATACCTCGTGACGCCGAGCTGATCCAGCTGGCTCATCGTGTTCGTCGAACAGGCCATCCGAACTCGGTAATCCCGCCACGGGCCCGCACCACAACGTTCCTGCAATCATTCTTCGTGCGAGCTACCCGAGACTGGAATGGCCTTCCTAGTCAAACTGCACTCATTCGCGATACAGCGCGCTTTAGATCTGCCAGCGAGTGTTGCGACTCATTTTTGTAATGTCGTCATCATTATTTCCGCCTTCTCCGTGTCCACCCCTCATGTAATGCCCTGTTGGGACCTTTGAGGTATTAATAATAAATAAATAAATAAATGGATATGGAGTGGATTACGGGTTACGGAATGGATACCAAGAGAAGAGAAGCGCAGTCGAGGACGGCAGAAAACCAGGTGGGATGATGAAGTTAGGAAATTCGCAGGCGCAAGTAGGAATACGCTAGCGCAAGACAGGGGTAATTGGAGATCGCAGGGTGAGGCCTTCGTTCTGCAGTGGACATAAATATAGGCTGAGGATGATGATGATGATGTTGTTGATGATGATGATATATTGCTACACGAGAGACATTCATCCTGGGGCAGACGACGAAGAAGACGGTTCTCTCTGGTGCTGGTGGCTGTCCACCATCTTGGCTACTGTGTCTCTCTCATACTGTAAATACAGTATAAATAGTCCCGCCTTGTGCCGTTTTACGTAACATCTTTTTGGTGGAGGTGCTGGGTAGTTCCCTGTTTCGATCACGCAGCTTCGCAATGGCCGCCTCATCACGCTTGCGACCATGTCAGTCGGTGCAGGCACATCGTCTTCACCCCCTGCCCCTCCCGTCGCTCCGACCTACATCGTTCTGCCTCCTGCTCGTGATCCTGGCGTATTTTCCGGCCAGGATGGGGTTGACGTCGACAAATGGCTCAACCTTTACGAACGGATCAGCGCCGGCTACAGGTGGGACCCGACCCTTATGCTCGCCAACGTGCTTTTTTACCTCGATGGCCCACCGCGGGTGTGGTTCGAGACGCACGAGGCGGAAATTACCAGCTGGGACTCTTTCAAAGGGAAGATCCGTGACCTTTTCGGTGACAGCACTGGTCGGCAGCTTGCTGCGCGGAATGAACTTGCGACTCGTGCACAGCCATCCTCCGAGTCATACGTTATCGCTCTTTGCCGCCAGGTTGTCGAGCACATGCCTGAGTCCGAGAGGGTTTCTCATGTGCTCAAAGGTATCGCCGACGATGCTTTTAACCTGCTCGTCTATACCAACATTGATACCGTCGACACAATCATCAAAGAGTGCCGGCGGTTTGAACACGCGAAGAGCCGCCGTATTACCCAGAAATTCACCCGGCTGCCCAATACGGCTGCAACTTCATCGTGTGAGGCCGTTCGCCAGCCGCCCACCTGTGACCACGTTACTCGCATTGTTCGTCGCGAGATTGAAGCCACCTGTCCTGCACCTATTCAACCCCCCGTGTTTACAACCCACGCCAGTGACCCATCGCAGCCATCGGTGTCCCTCATCCAAGCTGTCGTCAGGCAGGAGTTTGCTAATCTTGGCCTTCCATCAGCGTGCCCACTGACTCGTCCTGACGCTCGGCCTTATTCCTCTGGACCCACTCGACGCTCCTACACCTCTGCCGGCTTCTTCCGCAATCCTGCGGAATGGAGAACGCCCGACGATCAGCCCATCTGCTTCTCCTGCCATCAGGCCGGACACATTGCTCGTTATTGCCGTCGCCGTTGGACCTACGTACCTCGCCAGACCTCCATGTACCCTACTCCTTTCAGACGTCCAGCCGCTGGTTCCCCTAGTTACTACTCGTCGTCCTCCCACCAGCCTTTTCCCTCTGACGCCACTGCTCCTGTTCGCCGCTTCTCCTGATCCCCGTCGCCGCAACGCCGCCAATCCCGCTCTCCGCAGCCTCGCCGCTTTTCCTCGCCGTCCTTCTCTGGACGATCACCGCAGGAAAACTAGATAGTGCAGCTTATGGAGGTGAAGCTGCAATGCCATCGTCCCCTGCAAATCCTCTACTGACGCTCCCCACTCACCATAGCCTTCTTGAAGTCAAAGTCGACAATGTTCCTGTGACCGCCCTCATCGACACTGGCGCACACTTGTCTATTATGAGCGCCCCTTTACGGCGTCGCCTGCAGAAGATTATGACGCCATCTACGACACAGAAAATACGTGTTTCCGATGGTGGTGCTGTTCAAGTGATCGGAATGTGCACCGCCCATGTCAGCATTGCCGGTCGTCACACTGCTGATCTTGTTGCCGTCCTTGCTCACTGACCCCATGATCTCATCCTTGGCCTTGACTTTCTTTCGGCACACTCGGCCTTAATTGATTGTTCTTCCGAAACACTCTGCCTCGATCTTCCTCTTGTATCAGATGCCTGCGATACGCCCGTCAGCCGCTTAAGCCCCACCGATTTTGTTCGCCTACCACCGCCAGCCGTCACGTACGTGCGTTTGTCATCGACCCCTCCCGTTCCTGACGGCGACTATATCGTCTCTCCGATTACAGACGTCCGCCTGACGCGCAATGTTACTGTGCCACATACCATCACCACATTAGTTGATAACTGTGTGTTTCTCCCGCTACTAAACTTTGGTCTGACCCCCCCAGTGTTGCCCCACAAGATGTCGCTTGCCTACCTCACCGCGATAACAGACTATGACGTCGAGGTTGTCGCCATAACTGCACCTGCGGAAGCTGCAGTTTCCCCGTCACCAAGTTCCGACGACAGCATTTTTCGCAACATGATTGGATCAGACCTTTCGCCTGACCAGGCCGAAGCTCTTTGCCGGGTTTTGGCCTCATACAACGACATTTTCGACATTCGTGATCGACCCCTGAGCCAGACTAAGATTGTCGCCCACCGTATCAACACTGGCGACTCTTTGCCCATTCTCCGTCGACCTTACCGTATGTCCGCATCAGAGCGCGAAGTGATTCAAAAAGAAGTGGCTAAAATGCTTGCGAAGGACATCATCGAACCATCTTCTAGTCCTTGGGCCTCTCCCGTCGTATTAGTAAAGAAGAAAGAAGGTTCCTGGCGTTTTTGCATTGATTATCGGCACCTCAACAAAATCACCAAGAAGGACGTGTACCCTCTTCCACGTATTGACGACGCCCTCGACTGCCTCCATGGTGCCACCTTCTTTTCATCCCTGGACCTTCGATCTGGCTACTGGCAAATCGCTGTAGACGACCTGGATCGCGAGAAGACCGTCTTCGTGACCCCTGACGGCCTTTACCAATTCAAGGTCATGCCTTTCGGTCTCTGCAACGCACTAGCCACGTTTGAGAGAATGATGGACACACTACTTCAAGGATTTAAATGGTCGACGTGTTTATGTTACCTGGACGACGTGATAATTTCCTCCCCCACTTTCGCAACACACCTTGAGCGGCTTTCGACCATTCTAGCACTTTTCCGACCAGCTGGCCTCCAGCTAAATTCCTCGAAGTGCCACTTCGCCCTTCGTCAAATTACTGTCCTCGTCCACCTCGTTGACGCTTCCGGTGTCCGACCGGACCCAGCAAAGATACGCGCTGTCACGAACTTCCCCGTTCCACGGTCTGTCCATGACGTTCGTAGCTTCGTGGGGCTTTGTTCCTACTTTCGCCGTTTTGTGAAAAACTTTGCGGCGCTGGCACGTCCACTCACTGACCTTCTCAAACAAGACGTCCCGTTTTGTTGGGGTCCTCTACAAGCTGACGCCTTCTCTGAGCTCATCGCCGCCCTAACGACTCCACCTATTCTTGCCCATTTTGACCCAGCTGCTCCCACGGAAGTGCGCACAGATGCTAGTGGTCACGGCATCGGTGTAGTTTTAGTCCAAAACCAACAAGGCGTTGTCCGTGTTATTGCGTACGCAAGTCGTCTCCTATCGAAATCTGAACGCAATTACTCTATTACGGAACGGGAATGTCTTGCCCTTGTCTGGGCGGTTTCGAAATTCCGTCCTTACTTGTATGGCCGCCCTTTCCATGTTGTCACCGATCATCACGCTCTCTGTTGGCTTTCTTCACTGAAGGACCCTACTGGACGACTTGGTCGTTGGGCGCTGCGCCTTCAGGAGTACTCTTACTCAGTTACCTACAAGTCTGGCCGCCTCCATTTGGACGCGGACTGCTTGTCCCGCTACCCTGTTGACCAACCAGAGGGACCGGACATCGAACCTAACCCCTGCGTTATGTCTATGTCTCAGTTTCTCCAGATTGGTGACGAACAACGCCGTGATGATGCTTAGCGATCGCTCATTGATCGGCTGGAATCCGCACCTAACGACACCTCACTGCGCATGTTCGCCCTCGTGAATGGCACACTTTACCTTCGTAACGTCCAATCAGATGGCCCTGAGCTCCTTCTCGTTGTGCCTAAACAGCTGCGTTCAACGGTACTGCGTGAGCTTCACGACGAACCAACTGCTGGTCACTTGGTGTGTCCCGCACGTACGACCGTGTCCGGCGCCGCTTCTTTTGGCGCGGTCTCGCCCGGTCTGTTCGACGTTACGTGACCTCCTGCGACAAATGCCAACGTCGGAAACGTCCTGCCGCACTCTCGGCTGGACTGCTTCAGCCGCTCTCCATCCCGACCGAACCATTCTTCCGGGTTGGTTTGGACCTTCTCGGTCCTTTTCCTGAGTCACGATCCGGCAACAAGTGGGTCGCCGTTGCTATCGATTATGCGACCAGGTATGCAATCACTCGAGCGCTCCCCACCAGCACTGCTACTGACGTTGCCGATTTCTTGCTCCACGATGTTATTCTGCACCATGGCGCCCCTAGCCAATTGCTCACAGATCGAGGCCGCGCATTTTTATCACGAGTAATCGACGATCCCTTATGCTCCTCCTCAACGCAGCACAAGTTGACCACTGCCTACCATCCCCAAACAAATGGCCTCACCGAGAGACTAAATCGCACCCTCACGGACATGCTCTCAATGAATGTTTCATCTGACCACCGTGACTGGGACCTGGCGTTACCTTACGTGACTTTCGCGTACAATTCCTCGCGTCACGATACCGCCGGTTATTCACCCTTTTATATGGTCTTTGGCCGTGAACCAACGTTACCGATGGACACCCTACTACCGGCTGCTGCCGCGCCGCCTAGAGAATATGCACGTGATGCCATCGCTCGTGCCGATCACGCTCGTCAGATCGCCCGCTCTAGGCTGTTGGCCTCGCAAGCGACCCAGAAGCGCCTCTATGACAGCCGGCATCGCGACGTTCGCTTCTAACCCGGTGCCTTAGTTCTCCTGTGGTGTCCATTCCGCCGTGTTGGCTTATCCGAAAAGTTGCTACCTCGATACACGGGTCCTTACCGAATCGTCCGCCAGGTCACGGACGTCACCTACGAGATTGTTCCCGTCTCTCCGACTTTACCGCCGGCGATCGCTCCCAGTGACATAGTTCACGTTAGCAGACTGAAAGCCTACCGCCTTCCTCCTAACGACAATGTGTGAAGTGCGCCGGGACGGCGCTTGCACCGCCGGGGGTAATGCTACGCGAGAGACATTCATCCTGGGGCAGACGACGAAGAAGACGGTTCTCTCTGGTGCTGGTGGCTGTCCACCATCTTGGCTACTGTGTCTCTCTCATACTGTAAATACAGTGTAAATAGTCCCGCCTTGTGCCGTTTTACGTAACAATATCTTACACCGTGACCGCACCTCACGCTGTTGTGAGGGTAACCTGAGAGAGGGTGGTAACCTCGCCGAGCAATGACGTCGTTGCTAGGCAACGCAACGACGTGCTAGGCAACGAGGCGTTGCTAGCCAACGCGCGGTGACGTCATCGCCAGGCGCAATTTTTTGTTCGCACTACGCAGCCTAACCAAGAGCATAAGCAGCTCCGCTGATAGAAATTTCATGTTTTTAGAGAGGAAGAGAAAAAAGAAAGAGAGGCGGGATTGGAAACTGGGTACACACGGTCTGAAGGCGCGCGTCACACCCCCTACGCTATACACCCACGCTTGCAGAGCTCCGCTGGTTCATCACATTTCACTAGCGTGGAACTGGCTTAATTAATTATTTATTTATTTATTGATATCGATACCCTAGAGGTTCGAAAGGGCTTTACATAGGGGGGGGGGCGGTGGGTGTTGAATAGGCAATAACAAAAAAGTCGCAGTTTCGCCCGAAAGGCGAAGCATCGATTACGATAGGAAATTAGTAGACAGCTATCCGAAGTACGGATAGTAGTTTATCGGCCATATAAATTTTTAAATATTCGCTTACTAACTAAATAAACAAGCGCGGTGTCACGCGCGCACAGGTAAACACCAACTCTTCTCGCTCGATGACCGCGGGAGCTCGTCAAAACGCTGGAGTGCGAAAGCGCGCCAGCGGCAGCGAGCAAATTGGCCTTCGCGCTGGCTCCCGCTTCAGTGCGAGCTAAACGTCGAAAGTGCAGCGCATACGAAGCTACCGGCACTCGCTGAATGCACTTCGGCCCATAGCAGATCGCTTTCAAGATAGCTCCGTGAGCAGTAGCCGTGGAAGAAGAACGCACCCCCATCCTCTCCCGTCTCCGTCACCTCCTCCCCGTGCCTCACGCGCGAACGAAGACCGTGCGCTTCCGACCGCCTTCCTCTCTCGCGTGCGCGAGATTAAGCTGCGGTTGCCGGCTCACCCTTGCAAGCTTTCACTCGCACACACAGCGCACGGCGCGCGGCGACGATTTTATCGCCGTTGGACACGGACACATCAATACAAATCGTCCTTTTGAAGTGATATCTAGACAACACTTCACAAAACGATGAGAGCATCAGGTGGATAACTTTTGTGTTTTGTTTCTAATAAAAACGACAACCGGCACCTCATGCAGTACCTAATACAAAAAGGAAAACTATTGTAAAATACCCTGACGTTCGAAAAATGAGTGAAGCGCTGACTGTAAAGATTAAGTATCGTTGACAGTGGCAATGTTAGATGGCAATGAATTCCGTTGATTTATTGATAGTACGACACGTGAATTCCGGCATTTTTCAGTATGAACAAGAATTTGTTTCACTTTGTACGCCTGATCTAAACTAGTCGAGATGTGATGCGCTGGAAAAATATGTTAGCGGGAGAATGACGTCTTACTATGGTAAAGGTCGTTAAATAAATCACCGCATATCCACGAAGTGAATCATGATTAGTGGGGCAGAGCAGTGCGGTGTGTGGTATGGTGGCTGCATTGCAGCCACCATACCACACCCCTTGCCGTTTACCAAGGAATATTTGCAGGTCGAGCAAACCACGGACTCACTGTGAAAACCAACGGAGAACTCTAGCTGCAGCACTGCGACGGTGTTGACTCGCGACTGTTCATTTCGTATGTTGCCGATTTTGGTCAACGCGTTGTCGAACCACAGGCGATCACACACCTTGCAGCTATGCCCAAATCTGCTATCGAGGAAATCGTGCTTGAACCGCGCATCGGCGCCTCCCATCTCCGGCAGACAACGCTTCTGGCGTTTAGCCGCCGCTTCGCGAGCTCTCACCTCCGAGGTAGCAGCTTGTTGTCGGCGTTCCCGCTTGGCCGCCGCTTCTCTCGCTCTCACCTCCGGGGTAGCTTGCTGTCGGCGTTACCGGCGAGTCGCCGCTTCCCGCGCCCTCAAATCCGGGTCCGCTCGGCGTTTTTGCTGCATTGCCGATGCTTCCCGCGCCCTCGCCCCCGGAGTAGCTTGCTGCATGTGTTGACGCTGAGCCGCAGAATGCCGCGCCTTACGTTCGTCCATGGCAGAAAGATATTGTGTGTTCTGGAACGCGCCATACACACCAGAGCCATCTCGTGTATAGACGTTGAGCCGCTGCATGCAACGTTTCATCCATGACAGACAGATGGCGTGGCAGTCGATGTGAGCACGGACAACGCTGAACGGACGAGGCTGCACTTTCGACGTTTAGCTCGCACTGAAGCGGGAGCCAGCGCGAAGGCCAATTTGCTCGCTGTCGCTGGCGCGCTTTCTCACTCCAGCGTTTTGACGAGTTCCTGCGGTGATCAAGCGAGAAGAGTTCGTGTTTACCTGTGCGCGCGTGACACCGCGCTGGTTTATTTAGTTAGTAAGCGAATATTTACAAATTTATATGGCCGATAAACTACTATCCGTACCCTAAGGAGATTCGCCCCTAAAAGGACAATCGGGCAAATGTTCTGCACATGGCAAGTGATGGCATTCTGAGGGTGTCTTCCAGTTTGGTGACGCTTTGAAATTGCGAATAAGATGGCATGATGGAGCCGTGCTGCTTTGTTTTGGACCGCTTCAAAATACTTCGAAGTCTAGTTAGAAGGGTGGCGGTTTGGGCTAGTTGGTATTCCATAGTCTAATAAGTTAAAAGCGTAACCGCAGACAGGACGACTAGATAAAGAATCACTTACTTTCAACTGAGTTTAATGAAGAAAACCGAGGATTTTATACATTTTGCTACAAGGCAGTACTACAACATAATGGAGAAAAACCACCACGTGTGGAACCAAAACATTCACCAAACGTGGGGCTTTAGCAAGTTAACGACTAATCAAATCACTGCAGACGCCCATCGCACCAGCTGTGACATTCCAAGAAAGTCAATGCCTTTCCTGATAAACGCACAGAAGGTGATGAAGATTATGTAATGGCTTCCCCTTTCAAACAGGGCGGTGACAAAGTCACCTAGCCTACTTGATTTAATTAGTTATACTATACATCTTGTTTATCTAACCCGCCGTGGTTGCTGAGTGGCTATGGTGTTTGTTTGCTGAGCACGAGGTCGCGGGATCGAATCCCGGCCACGGCGGCCGCATTTCGATGGGAGCGAAATGCGAAAACACCCGTGTACTAAGATTTAGGTGCACGGTAAAGAACCCAGGTGGTCCAAATTTCTGGAGTCCCCCTCTACGGCGTGCCTCCTAATCAGATCGTGGTTTTGGTGCGTAAAACCCCGTAATTCAATTTCAACATGTTGTTTATCTGGCATTTTTATATACCTCTCATCATTATTTTTCTTCTTTTTCCAAATTCTACCAACTACCGCTACCTATGATTTTAAGAAATCAGGTCGTATCAATCTCTTCCCTGCTTTTTTTCCACCAATACTCTAATCGTCTCATGCTTATCTCTACGGCCGATGTTTCCTTCCACTTCAAACGCCAGTGCTCCTGGAAGTTGTACGTTACCTGCGGTTCTCACTGGGTGAATCCCTTTGCATTCCATTACAATAGACTGAGTGGTCTCCGGATCATTACTGCAGCATACACATGCCTCATTTAGCTCCGAATATTTACTCCGGTATGTTTTGGTCTTTAGACAACCGGCTCGAGCCTGAAATAGCAAGGTACTGCCCTTTCGGTTATCGTACAGATCTTCCCGTCTAATTTCTTTCTTCTCATTTTAGTAAATCTCCGTGGTACTTTTTGTTTCCATTCTTTGCAGTCCCTTCACTGTCTTTATTTCTCTCTCGTTCTGACAATTCCTGGTCATCTATTTATGGTTTCGATTATCATGTACTTGGTTGCCAACTTTCTTGACCTCTTCCTCTGTTCTATATCCACGCTTTTCAGATAAAGATACTTGTGTACTTTAGCCGCCCATTTATATTCATTCATGTTCCTGAGGTTTAATCACACATGCGCCCTCCTCTCGTTTCATTTGAGCCGCTTCGACTATAACCCGCACGCAAACATCATTGTGCTTATAAGTTCCCGTGGTGTGTTCAAACACTGGGGTACAGCCACAACCATTACAATGTATAGGCAAAAAGACGTCTTTTTTTGGTTACGTACGTTGTTCGCATGTTCCCAAGGAAGAAACTTTATTTTAGGCCAGCACTAAGTCCCAGTAAAGAAGAGCGCTTGCTCCGCTAAGGCCCGCTGATTAACTGCCGAGTCAGAGTGAAGCCAAGCACTTCAGGAAGGAGGGGGAGGGTGGGGGAAATAAGGAGAGGTAGTGGCAGTATTACATGAGTACAGGATGTTTTCTGTATCTGCCCTTATCTCCGGACCGTTGGGGCAGTGAGCTGTGCTACGCCATCAGAAGTTCCAGATCATGAGTGGGGTGAGGACAGTGTTAGTCTGAACTTTGCGAAGGACATGTGCTTGTTCCGGGTTTAGTGAAGGGTGAGGGTGAGGTAAAATAGTGCAGTTTTCCCTGATGTTCTTGTTGTGTTCAGCTATTCGTTTTTTGTACGGGGCGGCATCTTCCCCTATTGTTGAGTTTGGCCAGGGAATCGAGGGCACCCGGAGGTTAATTTCGCGGGCGCGTTGATATACTAACTCATTTCCCTCGATCCCAGCATGACCAAGTACCCCAAGGCGGTCATTCAGGCACCTGCCAGTTTTACCGACGTAGCATAGTTGGCAAAAGCCGCTGCCCGTGCTCTTTCGATGAGGGCTCGTTGCTCCTCGAGGTCGAGCTAAACAGGGCCGCCTCGCAGTCCTCCTATTTTCAGACCAGCCCATTCCATATGGTATAAGTCTGCCTTTTGGCCACAAAATTTGCACTGCGCCGAAAAAGACTAGGGCTCTATGGCGTGAAGCCTTGATGGATTACTAAGGGACCTGACCATATCTGCCCGTAACCCAAGGTTTTCTTTCTTATTTTCAATAAACGTTTTTATCATCATCATACCGACGTAGCAGGCACCTCAAGGCTTTGAAGGGATCATGCAAACCAACACGCTCTCACAAGCCACGTAGCGGTTACGGCGCTTGATCCTGCACCTGTCGTTCTGTTTTTTTTTTTTTTGTTTTTTTGTTTTTTGACGAGGCTGCTCTTTCCCTAGTACAGCCGGAGCGGTTAACACCACACGAACACCTGCATGCTGTCCGATCTCTTTAAGAATGTGAGACACTTTGTGTTTGAACGGGATTTCAGCGACTTTGTCACTTCGTTCCGCGTACTCTCGGACCCCGTTGCTTGCTACGCTGTCTCTGGCTTTGCTTTCTCT
>NC_051164.1:11644334-11700850 GCF_013339745.2 Dermacentor silvarum | reverse complement strand
TCTCGCAGATTACTCCTGGGACACAGCAAGCGAATCCGATGTGCAGTGTTAATCGGATCAACGTCGTCAATTATCTTCCTCTTTGAGCTCCCACTGCTGCTTGCCAACACAAGCAGCAGTTGCCGAAGATGGTGTGAAAGGGGTTCACTGAAGAGTAGTACATACCCAGAGTCATATACCCAGTGATCCAAGCTGGTCCATAGGTTGGTTATTAATCCACTTCCCTCATCATCATCATCATCATCCTCATCATCATCAGCCTATATTTATGTCCACTGCAGGACGAAGGCATCTCCCTGCGATCTCCAATTACCCCTTTCTAGCGCTAGCTGATTCCAAATTGTTCTGCGAATTTCCTAACTTCATCACTCCACCTAGTTTTCTGCCGTCCTCGACTGCGCTTCCCTTCTTTTGGTATCCATTCTGTAATTCAAATGGTCCACCGGTCATCCATCCTACGCGTTACATGACCTGCCCAGCTCCACTTTTTCCGCCTAATATCAACTAGAATACCGGCTATCGCCACTTGTTCTCTTTTCCACACCATTCTCTTCCTGTCTCTTAACGTAGGACCTAAAATTTTGCGTTCCATCGCTCTTTGTGCGGTCCTTAACTTGTTCTCGAGATTCTTTGTTAACCCCCAAGTTTCTGCCACGTATGTTAGCACCGGTAGAATGCAATGATTTTACATTTTTCTTTTCAACG
The DNA here is from genome assembly GCF_013339745.2 of Dermacentor silvarum. Classification (NCBI taxonomy): domain Eukaryota; kingdom Metazoa; phylum Arthropoda; class Arachnida; order Ixodida; family Ixodidae; genus Dermacentor; species Dermacentor silvarum. Next base: position 11,700,145 of record NC_051164.1, on the reverse strand, counting down.
ACAGTGATAATCTCGCAGTCAGGATTTGGTAATGCCTGCCGTATGCACTCCAGCCCAATTTTATTCTTCTATAAATTTCTTTCTCATGATCAGGGTCTCCTCTGAGTAATCGACCTAGATAAACGTACTCCTTTACAGACTCTAGAGGCTGACTGGCGATCCTGAATTCTTGTTCCCTTGCCAGGCTATTGAACATTATCTTTGTCTTCTGCATAGCCATCTTCAACCCCACTCTTAACCTTTCTTGGTTAAGGTCCTTAATCATTTGCTGTAATTCGTCCCCATTGTTGCTGAATAGGACAATACCATCTGCAAACCGAAGGTTGCTGAGATATTCGTCGTTGATTCTCACTCCGAAGCCTTCCCAGTCTAAGAGCTTGAATTCTTCTAAGCATGCAGTGAATAGCATTGAAGAGATTTTGTCTCCTTGCCTGACCCCTTTTTCGATAGGTAACTTTCTACTTTTCTTTCGGAGAACCAAGGTTGCTGTGCAATCCTTGTAGATATTTGCCAATATATTCACGTATGCATCCTGTACTCCTTGGTTACGTAAAGCCTCTATGACTGCTGGTATCTCTACTGAATCAAATGCTTTTTCACAATCAATGAAAGCCATATAGAGAGGTTGATTTTACTCCACAGATTTTTCCATTACCTGGTTGATGGAATTGATATGGTCCATCGTAGAATATCCCTTCCTGAAGCCAGCCTGTTCACTTGATTGGCGGAGGTCAAGTGTTGCCGTGATTCTATTTGAAATTACCTTGGTGAATATTCTATACAATACTGAGAGCAAGCTAATGGGTCGATAATTCTCCAATTCTTTAACGTCTCCCTTGTTATGGATGAGTATAATGTTGGCGTTCTTCCAGCTTTCTGGTACACCTGAAGGCATGAGGCATTGCGTATAAAGGGCTGCAAGCTTTTCAAGTATATCTCCTCCATCCTTGATTAAATCGACTATTATTCCATTTGCTCCAGCAGCTTTTCCCCTGGTCATGTCTTTTAAGGCGGATCTAACTTCATCGCTAGTTATGGAAGGGGCCTCTGTATCCTGTTCATCACTACTTCGAATGAAAGTAGCTTGGCTGCTCTGTGCACAGTACAGGTCAGTATAGAATTCTTCCGCTGATTTTACTATATCATCGAAATTGCTGATATTACCCTGCTTATCTTTTGAATGCATACATTTTGCCTTGTCCTATGCCTAGTATTCTTCTCACTTACTTCATGCGGCGTCCATATTTTACTGCTTCCTCAACCTTTTTCACGTTATAATTTCGGATTTCCCTTACCTTTTTTTGTTGATCAGTTTCGACAGTTCAGCGAATTCTGACCTCTCGAGTTTGACACTTTCATGTTTTGCCGTTTCTTTATTAGGTCCTTTGTTCTCTGGGAGAGCTTACCTACTGGTTGCCTTGGTGCCATACCTCCCACTTCATTTGCTGCTTCTGAGATCAACCTAGTTATGGTTTCATTCATTACCTCTATGTTGTCTTTATCTTCCTGTTCTAAAGCTACATGTTTGTTTGCGAGCACCAGCCTGAATTGGTCTGTTTTTACCCTTATTGCGTCTAGGTTGGCCTGTTTCTTCATGACTAACTTTATTCTTTCTATCTTCACATTGAGAGAAATCCTAGACCTCACTAACCTATGGTCACTTCACTTTACCCTACCTAACACCTATACATCCTGCACTGTGCTGGGATGGGCAGAGAGTATGAAATCTATTTCATTTCTTGTTTTTTCATAAGGGCTTTTCTAGGACCACTTCCTGTTGCTGCGCTTCCTGAAGAAGGTATTCATCAACATAGCAGCGTGATACCCTGCCCATTAGACCACTGATTGCCAAGTGACGCAAATTGCCTGGAAAATAGTTGCAGAAATACACCGGAAAGTATGTGAAGTATCCTAAGAATGCTACTCGCATTAAAGTTTTCGATCCTTTGATTTACTTATTATTTTATTTTGTACTACATGAACTCTTTTTTTCTGAAGCACAAACGTCCAACCAGCATAACAAGCTATGTCACTAGTCAAGTAAGACTAGCATTTTAGGCCCGGAGCAGGCAGTATTGCTGTCATTTATTTGCAGTGTGGCGGTTGTGTAAATTTGCTTAAAGGGGTCCTGAACCACTTTTTATCGAAATGGAGAAATACATTTGAAGTGAAAATGGGCAATTTCAGAATAACTTTGCCACAAAAAGTACTTCAATGAGTTCAGCAGAAGCGGAGTTATCGGCAATCGAACACGGTCTCCGCTGTGCTCCCCTACCTCCTTCAATGCTTTGCACTGCGAAGGCTACGGCGGAGTGGAGCGGGGCCACAACGCTCCGCCTCCGAGACGTCACCGTGGCACGCAGTTCAAAGTTTATTTTGTACTTCCGATTTTGGTGCCTACGAAGCGCTAAACGTTAGCCAAACGTGGTTGTGCTCCGCGAGACGCAGTGCGCTTAGCCAGTGGAGTCGTGGCGGCACCTCGCGGCGGCCGCGGTGTAGCCGACCGCAGCGACCAATAGCAGCCGCGTATTGGAGAGTGCTTTATTACGAAATAAAGCACACAGAAACTAGCCAGGATCATGAAGATTTTGAAACGCGAGCGTAAGAGAGAAAGGGGATTTCGTGCTCCGCTTGCCAGTTCCACGGACCACGTACGGCAGCAGAACTTGGCTGAAATGTTCAGAACAGCGTACGCTACGCGCGGACTATGGTATTTCACCAAGCCCAAGGGATGGTTAAGGGCCCCTTTAATATCCTTAAAACTTCCTCAATAACATGTACTTAAACGTGCAGGTTCACATAGGTTAGAGAAGGGCTCATTTAGATGATGCTGGCACAGCATGCTATGGCCTGCCATTGTGGACCAGGCAAGTTTGCAGTGGCCTTGCTTCACCATGTGTTCACAGAGACCCTCATGGGCCACTCACTCTTCGGAAACAACACCATCAGTGGGCAAAAAGAGGCTCTTGGCCTTATCAGGGTCAACGCTGTTATAGGCAAGTACCGTACATCCTTTCCCGTTGCATTTTCGCATTCACATTTTGTACTTTAAATTACAAGCTTGACACATGTGGGAAGCGCGCCACAGTCTGCTTATAAGATGGCGAGGTCAACGGCACAACCGTAAGCTAAACATACGCATCGCGAAACTAACGGACGAGGCAGAGCGCTACGCAGAGCAACTTGCACGACAAAACTGGGACCAGTTCTGTAACTCCCTCCAAGGAACGCTGGGCACTGCGAAGACGTGGACCATACTCAGACATCTCCTAGATCCGACCCAGACAAGAGAGAAAGCAAGCACACGATGAGCCGAGTACTACACAACTTCGGAGGCACAGACGATCAGCTATTGTGTGCCTTACAAAGCAGATATATTGGCCAGCCGATATTTGGTGCAAAGCCAGCGGCTGACTACGCCGGACTGGAAAACGGCGAGCTCGACCGGGACATAACGCGTTCCGAGCTGACACTAGCGATCGCAAGACTCACTCGAAACACCGCTTCTGGCAAGGACGGAATCACCAACAAGTTGCTACGTAACCTGGACGATTCAACCGTGCAGGCAATACTGGAACTCTTAAATGCACACTGGAGCAGAGGGACCTTACCCCCGGAATTCAAGCATGCGGAGACTACACTGATACCAAAGCCAGGAAAAACGCCCTGCCTGGAGAACCTAAGACCCATTTCGCTTACGTCTTGCCTCGGTAAATTGATGGAACGTGTTATCTTAGACAGGCTACAGACGCATCTCGAAGAACGTCAACTGATGCCGAACACGATGTTTGGTTTTCGGCCCAACTTGTCAACGCAAGACGTGCTTCTGCAGCTCAAAGAGGAAGTACTGACTGCAGCAACGCCGTGCTGCCCACGGCGCAATTCTCGCACTAGACCTAAAGGGAGCCTTTGACAACGTGGGGCACGAAGCCATACTATCCAATCTCAGTGACACGAATTGCGGCCGACGAACGTACAGCTACGTGAGGGCTTTTCTCACTGATCGCACAGCCACAATAGGTCTGGGAAATGTGAGGTCACAGCGAATAGACACACCTAACCGAGAAACGCCACAAGGAGCAGTGCTGTCACCGACACTTTTCAATGTGGCCATGATGAAACTCCCAGCCCAACTCGAGAAAATACCGGGGATCAGACATGCCTTGTATGCCGATGACATCACGATATGGACGGTCGGAGGGTCCATAGGAGAACAACAAGAGGCATTACAGGAGGCAGTAGACGTCGTAGCAAGTTATGCGGAGACATGCAGACTGCAATGCGCGCCGGAGAAGTCGGAGCTCCTCATAATCGAGAAGTGCTCACGAGGACGATCAACAGCCCCGGCCGGCACCAACCATCCACCTGCGAATAGGTCCTAGAAAAAATACCAAGGTAGACAGACTTCGGATCCTCGGCTTACACTTACAAAAGGACGGGGGCGGAGGATACGCCATACAGAAGCTACAACACACGACCACGCAGATCTTGCGAATGATTCAACGAATTACTAGCAGGAAGAGGGGACTCAAGGAACAGGACCTTATTCGATTAGTGCAGGCTCTGATTGTGAGCCGCATTGCGTACTCGGCCCCATATTTAAATTTAAGGAACGCGGAAGTGGAGGTACTCGACCGGCTGATACGCAAGGCGTATAAGCAAGCGCTCGGACTCCCACCCGGAACGGCTACTTTTCGCCTCGAGGAGACAGGGGTGTACAACAACGCACGGGAAATCATAGAGACCCACCTGGTAAGTCAGAAGGAAAGACTACTACGCACAATAGCGGGACGCTGCGTCTTGGAACGTCTTGGATATTCCGTACGGAACACCAGCGCACTGACCAAAATCTCAACACGAATACAAGAAACTATGTACGTCTCACCGATTCCCAGGAACATGCACCCAAACTTCCACATCGGACGGAGACAAGCCCGAGCGCAGGCGCTCGCGAGAAAGTATGGAAACCACCCCAATGTCTTGTACGTAGACGCGGCCAGCACCGCAAGAAGCACCGCATTCGTTACCAGCGTAGTCGACAATCACGGGACCGAAATAAATGCATCGTCGGTTTCCAGTGTGAGCGCTGCGTAGGCAGAGGAACTAGCGATAGCGTTAGCCATCACGACGAGACCGCAGTGGGATTGCGTCATAGTTCTGACGGACTTTCAGACGGCATGCAGAAATTACTCCAGGGCCAAAATTTCCAGGGCTGCACATCGCATTCTGAATGGAGCGCACCAGCTGCCACCATACATACAAATCGTGTGGACTCCGGGGCATGAGTCCTTACGCGGCAATCAGCAGGCACACGCCTACGCCCGAGCGCATGCACACCGGGACCCGCGAGATGACCGCGCCGAGCAGTTCCAACCAGAGCCCATACCATTAACCTACACTCACATCCTACAACACTATTGCCTTTCACGAAGAACTACCCCCACCTCATAATTCTCTGACGCGAGAGGAGGCCGTAATATGGCGAAAACTCCAAACAAACACATATCCATATTTGAGTCTTTACCACGCCATACACCCTGCGCTGTATTCCTATAAATTTCCACAATGTGATCAATGTGCAACACTTTACCACATGGTTAAAAGGAAGGGATCGAGACACCGACCAAAAATGGTTGAAATATATTTAAAAATACATTAACGTTTCGGCTCCCCACGGGAGCCTTGTTCACAATGAAATATGCGGCAGAGCTTGCGCCCTTTTTATGTGCGGCTCAAGACATGACCAAGGCATTTGGCATACATGGACGGCAGATTTCCTTCATTGCGATTAAGAGTGTGCGCCATGGTTTGGATGATTAAGGATTCACGATGAATCCTTAATCCTTAATCATCCAAACCTTAATCCTTAATCATCCAAACCATGGCGCACACTCTTAATCGCAACGAAGGAAATCTGCCGTCCATGTATGCCAAATGCCTTGGTCATGTCTTGAGCCGCACATAAAAAGGGCGCAAGCTCTGCCGCATATTTCATTGTGAACAATGCTCCCGTGGGGGAGCCGAAAGGTTAATGTATTTTTAAATATATTTCAACCATTTTTGGTCGGTGTCTCGATCCCTTCCTTTTAACTATGCATCATCCCGACCAGACGGGCTTGCGTCATACTCTCGACTTCACTTTACCACTTGGTATGGGCTTGCGCAAACACACCACAGCTAACACCCATAACCCACCCCACCACACGGCAATGGGAGGCAGCGCTGTCCAGCGCCGACTCGATGGACCAGCTCAACCTGGTCAACCGAGCCAGAAGGGCAGCTAAGGCCGCTGGACTCCTGGACTGAGGGGACCACCCACTGCAGAGCGGGGGAGCTACCTACGCTCGCGTGCTCTTTTTATTAAAGTTTATTCTCTCTCTCTCTCTCTCTGCCATTAGCACAACAAATCACTTTCAAGTAGCCTGTGTATGGAACTGCGTTCTACAATAGCCGACTATTTGGAATGAAGTTCATTTGATCTTAAGTGCCTCACGCCTCCATAATAAAGTGCTAAACTTTAAAAGCAGCCTGAACTGCCAGATGTTACCGGTGGCTCCAACAGGCAAAGTTAGGTGTGTTTGCACATTAGTTGCACTACTTGACTGTCATTGGAATGAATAGTTGTGTGTGAAGCACGATACCACTCTTGTGGCATAGAGGGTGTGCTTAGGTAGCCTGAAAGTGTTGTTATATTACAGGAATTGTGGTGAAGCTATGCTCAAGTGCCGTTACGTTACTGCTTAACTCGAGGGACAGCACTTCCACCAAATTTCAGCAATCAAAATGGCCCTCCAGATTCTGTAACGCAAAACACATTGCTTTCACCTATTTTAACAAACCACATTAAATTAAAGTTGCTCCTTCCCTGAAGGAGGTACATGTGGTGCCAGACAGCAGCCTTTCAGCAGAGCGAAGATAAGTTGTGTGGCATTTTTGTTTGGTTGTTTCGATCAAAGAAACAATAGGGACAGAGTTGCAAACAACACTGTCATAATGCTATGTTTAGCGAACCCTCATTCATTCTAATTACCTAATCTATTTATTAACACGCACTTTATCACTTTGTATTCCAAGATATGGTAAAAAAATTATTCTGGCTTTTCCCCACGTGTTTAAATAAATTGAGCAGCACTGAATAGGCCCTTGGCGACTACTGTCTAAAGCTTCTTACAGACCATGTCCACAACTCTTATTCTGAAAGTGTTCGAAGTTTCCCCTGCTTCTTTACTTCATGGGAGGACTTGGGAGAGTTATTATATACCATTGCTCGAGTAGCCTATAGCTTTAAATTCATCAAAAAGATGAATGGGCTCTCAAGTTGCTCTGGGTTAAGCCATTTAGGATCACATTCTTGGGCAAATGCGTCTCCCAGTTTAGGTGTTATATGTTTTTTAGGGGCATGCGAATATTTGAAACTTTTGACTAACAAATTGAATAGTGTCCTATTCGATTCGGTCTTCAAATTGAATAGTCATTATTCGTAATTGAAAATATTTTTCGAATACTTTTCAAATATTTCAAAACGCCAATTGAACCTAAAATTGGAGCAAAAGTAAGTAAATTTTCACCTCAACAGGCATAGTATATACATAAAACATGAGAACTTGCTAAGTAAAGCAGGCTACGTCGCTTAGGCAGTCGTACTTTACATGCTGTAAAGCAATATTTCACGCTAACTGATAAGTGCTGTGCATGTGAAGAAACTGCTTGTTTGCTGTTAAATTTGTGCTTTTATTAAACAGCACAACATAACGTAGTATGCAATGACAGAAACTTGCCACCTTTAAGAATACTACGATGTCAATATCATTTTATAATATTTGTTATAACGACTGTTCATTATTTGAAAACGATTCCATTTGCTTCTGGCATTATATTATTCGTATTCGATTCAGTCTCAAAAATCACTATTCGCCACTAATGTTTTTATTGCAGATTTAAGTTCTTTAGAATGACTTTTTGAGAAAAAGTGGGCAAATAATATTTAAAGTGACAATAAAGCGACAAAACCTTTTTATCACTCGTATATTTCAAATGCTTTATTGTTGTATGCAGGAGAAAATGGCATATTTTTAATGTAATGAAATTTAGAAAACCTAGTAAACTAGGTGAAGCAGAGGAAACTGGGTGAAGCAAACTACTGCAGTGACAGCCGCATAGAGCTAAGAGGACAATCTGTTTTGGAGAAAGCCAAAACGTGAGAGCACAGTAAGAATTTTTTCTAGAAGTCCCAGAAATTTGAAGTACCTCCATAGTGATGGGTGGTGACGCTTAGTTATGAAAAGGCGTGTTTTTTTTTTTTCAAATGTTCCATTGCCGTCAGACATACGGCGAGTGACCCTCAAAGGGTGAGTGAGCGAACTGTATTTGGTCCACGATAGACGCGAGTAAACTCGACGTCACCTGGCCAGGCCCAAAGGTTAAATAAACCAGTCCACTTGCATATGCGTCTTGTAAGACTGAGCATTTCTTTGTATAGCTTTCACGTTGTGCATGTGTTAGTGTAACCATCTTGGCGCACAACTACCGAGAATCCCCGTTGTAGCTGTCATTAAGGCAGAAAACACTTCGTTAAAAGCAATATTTTCGTTAAAATAGAGAGTTCTTAGAACAGCCATTGTAAGGCGACAAGTGCGCTTCAATTGTACGTGAGCTCACTTCAAATCAAGCCACACTCATTTCTAGTGACCTGACAATACTGTATTTGGAGCATGAAAAAACGCAATAAAGTGCTGTACATTTTAATTATAAATGTTAAATGTAGTTATAAATGTTATAAATAATTTTAGTTGCCAGTAGTCCCCCCTTAGATTTCTTCATGAAGACCATTAAATTTCTTTCACCATTTTGTTTCTAACCAAGCAAAGTTCACATTTTTGACATCGAGGATATTGAAAAAGTTATTCTGCCACAGTGTGCTGTTTCTTTTTGCCCTCATCTGCATTTGTGCTAAGTGGAGTTTAGTGCCACTTCACTTTGAATAAACTGGTCATTATCTTCAGTCTTATCCGCAAAAAGTTTGAATAAAGCAAAACAAATCAATTTTGTTATAATGAGGGCATAAAGTATGCAACACTCTTGCATGTGGAACTTTGTTCTTAAATCTTGTTCTGTTTTTTTTTTCGGTGTTCTTGCAGACTTCACCTGTCGCAAATTTCCTGGTACCAACATGGCCTATTAAAAGAACACCCTGGCCTCGCTTCTCGCATGGGACCTAAATTCTCCCAAAGAGCCCTAGTGCCCAACCCAAAACACAAGTGTGGTTCATGTGTAAATCTCGACATCTTTGCGTTCATTTATGGTTATGTTAGTCTACTGAAGAGCCCAATTCGGATTTCTCAAACGATCACACAAATGTGTTTTGTAACTCTTGACATATTCATGTTATTTTTATTTGTATTAATTTTGTTCTCGAATGGACTCAAATCAGAATACAAGTGTTATGCTTTGTAATTTTTTGTACTTTTTAAAATAATATGTGTCTTTGTCACGTCCCTGTCTTTTTTAAATTGCGCTTAAGGCTTAGCCAATATGAGGACTCGGCGTGGGTGTCGGCGTACGTGGCGGAGAAAGTCATCCCCAACCACCACGACCCCCCACCATGCAGGCCTTCCACGTGGCGCAAGATGTTAGTGAACACATATTGAATTTGTCACATTGAAATCTGCCAAAAAATGGCAAGCAAGACTTTAACACCACCTACAGACATGGTGACGTTGTATTGTAATTTCAATGTACGAGAAAACATAATTCTGTTACGAGGAAATGCAAACACAAACCCCTTTTCCAGCATTTCTACCATACCAACAGCGGTACGCTCGGCTAGGTTAGTTGCGAAATTCATATCCATATGGCGCTCCCATCCTCGGCAGAATAAATTGGGACTTCGCCTGCTGCCTTTTTGGACACGCGCGCGCATCGGGGCAATAGCAAACAATTATTAAAATAACAAAAAAGGTGCTAAGGCCTTCAGACTTTATATAAGAAGACTTATATTGGCCCTTGAAAACGTTTTCCCAGCTAATGCATTTCTGTTTAAAAGTGAAGCCGACTTTAAGGCCATCGGTGTAAGCTTGGGCTTTGTAAGCTGGCTTTTCCATGCTATGTGTTGCAGTGAAGCCTACTCAAAGAAAAATGCGATTAAAAATGCGAGTAGATACAATGAGAAATGTTGCGAAAGCTTTGGTTTCATTCATACACCTGCAAGTGCATGTATGCCATTGCCAAGAGTGGTTCATTTCAATAAATATTGTATTTTAGATAAGTTGGCAAAAATTATTCATTTTGCTGTCCCAATACATGAATAAGAATTAAGAGATATAAGCTGGCTTGAATTTACAGTGCAGCAAAAGCTGTCGGTAATGGCAATCATGTGCCTTTCATGTTTGCATGAAACTGGATTTTTTAATAACTTTTTTGTGGCACTGAACAAAATTGAAACGGAACTCACACGACAAATAATTTTTTTTAATCTTCCAGCATGTGACTAATAGCGATGGTTTTTTCACATAAAAATCTCAAGTACTAAAATTAAATAAGTCGCTTGGTATGGAATGACCTGCTCAGGAACCTAGTAACCATGCAGAAAACAACTGGATCATGCAACGAGCAATGCAGCACAATAAACTGCTACCATGGCATCACTCATAGCAATTGACTATGTTTCAATGGGTTTTCAAAGTTAAGACTGAACACATCTTCAACAATGCTTCAATATGCTTTTAATATTGTCATGCAACGCATTCCAACAATGTTTCAATGGGGTTTCAATGTTGATACTCAACACATGTTCAACAATGCTTCAAAGGGGCTTCCAATATTGCAATACAACGTGGTTCCAACGATACACCAATTATTTCTCAAATTAAAATGCCTCATTGGTGTTTCGACAAAATGTCGCGGGCGAATTATCAGCACTTGTCAACTTCCTCTATAATGTTTCAACAATACCACAATGTACTTTCAATGCCATTTGTTGACGTTGACCAAAGACATTTCAATAACATTCCAACAATTGTTTTGTAAGGGTCGCTGGCTGTCGTGCCGCCTTCAGCCGGTTTTCTTTTTGCTGGGCAGCGTCCTTATGGACCAGTGCACAGTATGGCGTGATGCGGTGTGGTGTGGTGGGGCGTGCGGTTGCGAACATGCACTACACCCATTTTAAGATTGTGGCTGGTATGATCGCCAACCCATCTGTATTGCCAGTAGCCATTTCATGATTACATGTACTCCCACTTACGGGAGAGCCAGCAATTTTTTCTTTCTATAGGTGGGTGCTTGTCAAACTGGTCCAGTGTGGAAGAGAGCACTGCTTTTTTCTCATTGAAATGACGGCACTAATAAAGAAGGTGTCCCATAATTTAACTGCAGCACCAAAACTCGCAGACTGTGCTATTGGCCATTCCTATGATAAAGGAGTACACATTTCAAAATGTTACTTCAAGTAATAGACGGGCTAGAAGGCTGCAGTCAAGTGGAAAGCCAGACTTATGGTCAAGCTGTAAACTAGAATCCATTGTATATGAAAGCGTGTGTCTATAAGTAATTCCGATGAATTCCACAAATTCCAACGTGTACTCTTTAGACTAAGGCTCGCACTGAAAATATGCAGTTGGAAAAGGATTACTTGGGTACAGCACAAAAGAGTCACAGAGCAAGAGAGAAATTTATTATGATAGAAAAGGTGAGGTATCGGCTTGAATCCGAGTTCTAAGCTGCTGCTCAGCATACAGTGTTACTGCAGCACAAGAGGTTGCTAGACACACAAAAGGGACAGCGCTTCCCTCCAGCAGCGCTTCGTCGTTCATGTTCATGTTCCAGTTGCGTGTCTAGTAAGCCTCTACAGCGCTTTATCCCTGTAATATTTCTTAGATGGCATTGTTAATGGCGTAGCAAGACAGTGAGGGCTTCAGGAGCCCCAATATCACGCCCAGCAACCCCTGAACAACGACAGGGTAAAGGAAAGAGTTAACGTACGTACCCTCACTAATGACCACCACCTCTCAGTGTCCCTCTCTCGATGGTTTTGCTGCAGTTTCAGACTTTCGTTGCAAAAAACAAAACAAAATATACTAACACATCGTCTCTAATGTTGAGCAGTTTATGTTTGATAGAATGCTGTATCGTATAACCTAAATTTACAGAGAGAATACAGAAGAGAGGGCACCACACATGTCAAGACATGCCGACGAATAAGACGGGTTCACACAACACACAACAACCATGTGTTATGTTGTCTTCCGTGTGTCCTCTCTGTAAATTTAGGCGCTGCAACACAATAAGTATGATCTGTTATGGTTGACTGGATAGGACTACGTTTTTCCCCCTTTCTTTCAGCGTCGTCACTAGCGACAACTCAGCTCATTTATTAGGCCTAAGCAGGCATCTAACCGTCACAGAAGCAATCCAATCCAGTGGCGTAACCTAACGACCATATAGTTAGCATGGCAAACACCAAGCCTCCGTACAAATACGCCTGTAGAATGAATGCTTGTCTTTAATGTGGAGAAAACATTTCAATGCGCACGCCTGTCTGCACTTTTTAAGTTTTAAGATATTCGAGCGCTTCTATACTGATGTCGTGGTTTCAGAGCGCGAACATTCTTTTTATACTTGTCAGTGGAGGTGTTCGCATTATTTTGCGCTTAATTATCGCCTCACGGTGGAGTTTTTCTGCACAAATAGAGAGCGCGAACCGGGGAAGTGCCGGTACAGCCATACGTCCAGCTGCGCGAGGACTAAATGGGAACTAATTAACGGCGGAGCAATGGGCATTCCGCGAGTAAGCACCATCCGGGTATCGGGTTTCCCATTGAACATAGTCCACCTCTCGCAATTCCGAGTCCCTGACTTTGGCTTGTGTCGCTTAGCCGCGCAAGGCTCTAATTGAGCTGCTGATAGATAACGGCTGGCGCGAGTTCGGGCGAAAATTAGCTCTGCATGGGTATCGGGTTCGTTACGGTGATTCTGGTTCGGTATTGCGAAGCAAGGAAAGTTTTAACCTCGATTGATTACGTTACGCCTGGCGGACATTTCAATTTAGGTCAGAAATCAAAGACTGAATCCCCCGCCTCTTTTTTCATGCGTGACCATTGCAGAAAGAAATAAAAAAAAGCAGCAGATCCCACGCCCTGTGGGAATCGATGTTACGCGAAGCAGTGTGCGGGGGGGGGGGGGAGCCTACCAAGTTACTCAAACGACCATGAGAGCACCAAGACGGAGGCGGCAAGGTAGATAGATAGATAGATAGATAGATAGATAGATAGATAGATAGATAGATATTCATACATAGAAAAATAGATAGATAAATCGATAGATACTGTCCAAGTGGCAAATCTTCGCCAATAAATGCTTCGCACTTAAAATGAAGCGTCTAACTATGGCATTGGACTTCCCATAATTGACATTGAAAGCACAAAGATGTTACTTTGTGGTCCACTGCATGTTCCACATATCATATTTATCTTCTCAGTAAAGGTCGTAACTCTGTGTCTTACATAATGTGTCATGTGGGGATGTTCTATACTTGAGTTTCTTATCTTTACAAACTCCGTAATTGCAGAAAAAACAAAAGAAAGGCCATCTAAAGGAGTTCTATAGGTAGCTTAGTGAGACAAGATGCATGAGCGGGAAACAGCAACCAATAAAAGAAAACCGGCAGAGATTCTTCAATGCGTTTGTCCAAGGAAGGTAAAACCACAGTAAAAAACAGCGAAGCTGGACGATCGTTGCCCAGCATTTTCCGGAAATGTGCGCGAAGTTTTCATCTTATTACTCATGATGATAATAATTTCTTTTCGCTCGTCTCGGACTTACGACCGTCACTGCGCGTTGCACAGCGTAGCTTGCAACACCGACACCGCGTTCCAATGCCGACACCACGTTCCATGAGACCCGCTCCATGAATGCGTCTCTCTCTCGCTCTGATAGCGTGCAAAACCTCTTCACCTCGCAGAGTACGGGCATATGAACGCGCCAGCTGTGGACGAAGACGATGACGCTCGAACGCAATCATATGGTTCGCATAAATTAGAGTGTACTAGATTGGGGGAGTGGGTCCAACGAGGGCGCTGCGCTGAGGCATTTCTTATTGAAAATCCAGGTGGCGCCACCGTCGCTTTCTCCCGAATGAGCGGCCCCACTCGCCGGCCGGACGCTTGTCGCGTCGGAAACCCTACCGCAGCTTCATGGAGCTTTGACAGGCCGATACTCGGTGGCGATAACACTGAGATTATTCCCCACCGATCTATTGTAAATAAAATGAAAAATGTCACAGTTTCGCCCTAAGGGCGAAGCAATGAATGCGATAGCAACACAGCAATGTCATACGAAGTAAGGTGAGCGGCTTTGGTAGCAATATGAATTGTAGTAAACATGAGCTGATTAAGTAAGCAGGTGTGCTGCGGCGTAAGTAGACCGACATGAAGAGAGACTCGATGACCACGAGAAGGCGCGTGTGAAACGGTGGTGTTGATGAGAAGCGCTGCCCGTGGGCCGCGCGTGCGAAGGGACACACCTGTAGCGCTGCACTGCCGATCCGGGCAGCATTGCATGTGTAGCGTGCGTTGGAAAATGTGGCCCGACTATTACTAACTGTGGTGTGAGCGCGCACAAACAAACATGAATAGATCACACTGAATGACTGCAGACAACGACTGTCAAAACGCTGGCAGCAAGCGCATATACGCCGCAACGGGGAAGGTACGTGCGGTCTATCGCTTCAACGGAAACTGAGCGGCGAATGTAAAGGTCAGAGCCGTGTGGAGATAAGAGACGGTGCGAGCGAGCGACGAGCGCGGTTGTTGGCAGAGTAGAAGTGCACCCCCCCCCCCCCCCCCCTACGCTCCCTCCGGCGCTCGCTTCTCGCTTCCTTGCTTGCGCGTGGAAGATTGAGTGCGTGCGCTCTCCGTGACAGCGTGCGTCCCCGCACGCTTCCGCTCGGGCATACGGCGCGCGGCGAAGATTTTATCTATACGGAACCTCAGGCGACGGCGACGACGACGGCGACGGCGACGCCGACGGCAGAAATCCGGTGGAAGTGTCCATATAATTGCTATCGCAATAAAAAGAGCGGCGGAAAGAACTCAAACGACGCAACAGCGACGGTGCGTCGAGCAGACGACCCCTACTCGGCCCACGAGCTCGCCTCAGCCAATGAAGGCTGCCGAAACAGCTGGAGCCAACGTTTATTGGCCGGAGATTAAGAATAAGGCGACGGCAGCGCCGCCACATTTCCGCGTTTTTTGCTTCACCCTCGGCGCTTGCTAAGGCGTCCGCTGGACCAACTCCCCCATTCTAGTACACTCTAGTTTAAATGCATGTTCTGCAAGCGTGGCTGTATAGCGTAGTGGTTACGACGCTCGCTTGGGGTTACGCGGGTTTGAATCCCGCCTCGGCAAAAAAGTTTCTTTTCTTTCTTGGTAGTGTCTTGCTACGTACCACAAATTACGGCTGGCTGAAACAGCTTCACTGTTAAAAACAGGGTGCGAAAAGCATTAAATTATAAAAATAATAACCGCTCAAATAATTGAAAACCCTGTATGAACGCCGTTCATCTGACACCCAAACTTTGCTGATAATTAAAATTTTTATGGGATTACATTCGGGGACGATCTGTTCTGGAAGGTTCGAAGGCATAACTGAGTGGCGGAACGAAGGCATAAGTGAGTGACGACGGCCATAGTTGGCAAAGACGTTGAGGTGGCAAAAATCGCATGGCGCAACCTTTAAATGTCCTAGAAGGGAAACTGAAGTGCTTTGGGAGCTGTAAAATGTGACACATGTAACAGGGAAAATGGCTTATTACATGGCAGGAAAGGCACAGCACTGGGAAATGCGTCTATATTTGGCAAAGGATAGAAGGTTGAGGGAGAATTTATTATACTGGCAATGTTTTCCGTAGAAATTTACAGCTGCTAATCTATACCACTCGATTATGCGCAGGATGAACGGCATTAGTAAAGTCTGGTGTCATTTATTACGACTGCCGCATATTCGAGCTTTCGTGCGCAAATATACGAAAACCCATTCGCTGCCAACTGTCACCTAACCATTGCACAAGCACAAACATCCGAAGTAAGAACCGCAGAAGTCAGCATCGAGCTCTATGCTGAGGAAAAAGTTTATTTACTGTTTACTTTTTATATATCTTCCTAGCGGCTTTCTTTCTTTCATAGCTTGTCGCCTTCGCTTCCTTGGCTTCCTTATTTACAGCACGCCCTGTTTGCTATTATTTGGCCGCCAGGTAGTTCAGGCGCCCGCAGAACAGTCATGCACTTACGGTGCCCCCATGGCCACATGCCTTTCTCTATTCCATTTCTACTATGCATTTTTCTTTCGCGCTTTTGTTTTTGTCGGCATCATTGTACAATCAATTTATTCTGAGAGTATAAAGAAACTCTCTTCTAGCATTATGCTGCTGCTGGTATGACTATTTTATCCTTATCCTAAACACTTAACGTATTGTTAGTCATATATTTTGCACCCATGGACAAAAATTCGCAATTGCTCCTAAAAATTGGGAAAATATCTTAGCCAATCGCACAAGTCTTATTTTTTGTTATATAAAACTAGGGGGGGGGGGGGGGGGGCTGCAACGTACCATTATAAGCTTACGGTGTACGGTCACCAGTTATCTTTTGCCACCAGGATAATTTTTAGCCTATTTACGTGACTAATTAGAGAGTATGAAATTCCGCGAAAATGGTAGGGTACACAATGTAACAATGCGTTTTTAAGCAATGTATCTGTGCACTTGCGTCTCATTGACAAAGATAAGGGCAAGAACACTGTCAAGCACCTCCGCAGCAGTATTTTGTTGTTATACGTAGCATTCGCTGTGATAAAGTCATGAATGCTAAA
The DNA here is from genome assembly GCF_013339745.2 of Dermacentor silvarum. Classification (NCBI taxonomy): domain Eukaryota; kingdom Metazoa; phylum Arthropoda; class Arachnida; order Ixodida; family Ixodidae; genus Dermacentor; species Dermacentor silvarum. The sequence continues at coordinate 11,683,285 of NC_051164.1, read as the reverse complement.
TACAGTAATCTTATTTAAAAAGATATAAGCGGATCCCACGCGTTGTCGGAATCGGTTTAGGCGAACCTTTCAGTGCTGTTTGCGAATAATGATGTTTCTGCTTGGCGACAATTTCCATGTAAGACACACGACCAAGTTGGACACATTTTCACTGGGTACTGCCTCACTCAACATGAACTTGTTGGGCTCGATCATGAACATGCCACGCATGGTGGCGAAGGAATGATGACGATAGAGCAAACAAGACTGCGCGAAGATGGGTGTATTACAACGACGGCATGACGACAAATGGCATGACGACCCTGGTTAATGTCTGTGACTACAGCAAAATGACGACTATGGAACGATCACTGCGTTATTACGGCTATGCACTGCTGAGAATGATGATGACGCGGGAGTGACGACGAAAGAAAATAACGATGGAATGGCCCCAATGGCCTGAACATGACTAAGATAACGACGGAATAGAAATGACGACAGCGGCGTGACGACAGTGGCCTAATGACACTGGCATCACAACAAAAATACGATGATGGAACGACCACGACGGCATGACGTAGACTGCATGACGACAATGCAATGAAGACAATGATATGACGACGACGTAACGAAGACGATGATGTGTTGGCGAAGGCATGGCGACCATGGGATGACGGCACTAGACTGATAACTATGGTCTCACGACCATGGCGTGACGGCAATGGTGTGACAAAGGCAATGACTACGGTGGTGTCACTACAACGGGATGAGGACGCTAAAATGATTACAACGGTAAGACGACGGCACTGAAAATGACATGACGTCTGGAATGACGACGACTGCATGACGACGTCGTGTCGACGACAGCATGAGGACAATGGGATAACGAATGTGGAATAACGACGACAGCCGGAAGACAAGGGCATGAAGACCATAGGATAACGACAAAGAAATAACTACTGACATAATGACGACGATGAAATGACCACGATGTCATCACGGCGACTCTGTGACGACGATCCAATGATGACAACGGCATGACGATGATCCCAATGGACATTTGAACTCCTCTGGAAGTCCACTGGACTACCGCTTCTCGATATTTTGGTCATTCGTAGGACGCCCGCAGATCGCCAAAGGATGCACGGCCGACATCCCCAGGACTACAAAACGCATACAAATTGGCATTCCTAAGGGTGTCCTGCGGAAGTCTGCAGCGGATATATGGATGTTCCATGGACGAAGGAAGTATAGTTTATGTTTTCATTGCTTAATGTCCGTCAGGACATTCGTACGACAAACCGTGGACCATTAATGAATGTCTGCCGGATGTTCATTTTTATTTATAATTAGCTTAATTGCACAGTTGGTGTAAACATTAGCCCTCTGTAGAATCTGTGCTGCAAAAGATGAAGCATTATTGATTTGTGCCAATGAAAATACAACTTGCACACCCAAGAAACACAGATTTCAAAGGCAACCTATCTTTACGCAAAAAAGGACAGACAAACACTTTCACACATATTTTTATTCATTTATTCAGCTTTTGCAGCACTAGCCAAAAATTTCCAGCCCCCAAGTTAAATGAGATCAGAGAATATAAGAGTATCTACTTATATTCTCTGGATCACTGAAAACTGTAAGCACGGAAAAATTTCTGTGGCGCTGCAAGCAAAAATAATGAGACGGTCTCAAAAGCTTGAGAAGCTTACGATCACGCTCTGCATTAGAACCTGTCCATAAACCTGCCTCCGTTGGTACCTGAATGCTCTCCAAAAGACGAAAAAGAAGCAGCGGGTAGAATTAGAATTTCTTTTAGTTTATGCTGCATGTTAACATTTGACCACTCGATGATATTTCGCTGAGAAACTTTGATGTCTATTAAACAAAGCTAGATGTGGTTCAGAAAGCTAGACTGAACTCGACGCCGGTTCTGCGTTGGCATTTCCAAACGCAGAAATGCTCAACAAGGGCACGTGCCTTCGTGACTAAAAATCCGAACAAAGTCCTGCTCGGTCCTTTGGCAAAATGTCCAGCACGAATGACCTAGGGACATCCGCAAGCGGAGAAGAGAAGAGGATGTTAAAATTGGTCCGATAATGATATCCACTGGATGTCCCCGGGACGACTGCTCTTGGACTTGGACGTCCGAGGCATTTCAATGTCCATTGGGATAGAATAACAAGAACGGACTGATGAGGACGGAATGACGATCATGGTGCGATGACAACTGCACGAAGATGGCCGCGTGATGACAGCAGTATGCACAATGACATTGACAGCAGCGGAATGGAGACGGCGGAAGGATGAAGAAGACATGAAGGTGGCTTAACAACAGCAGCCTGTTGGGTTTGAAGGAACATGCTGCCGCGGGCCGCTTCGATTTGTATTATGTCCAGTACCGGCCAGTCATGAGAAATTGTAGCCATTAGCAAGCAGAAATGACAATAATATGGTGACGATGGTGTCACAACGATGTTAGTTCACTATGACTCACGTATTCAGCAAGCACTATTCGGTAAGACAGCATTTACCAGCAGCATCAGTGGCGGTGGTGGCGGCGGTTAAGGCGCACGAAAAGTGAAAGGAAGCTGTGGTTTGAAAGTATTAATTATATTTAATATTTTCCAACTAAGGGCATGCCATCCTATGAAATCATAATGTGTCGTAAAACGCACTTTTCAATCGTTTACAGCAACCTTAATTTTTCCCTGTTTTACTAGTTCTGCGCCAAATACGAAAAGTGCCGCGTAATTACGTGTCGGCGCACCTTGACAACAGTGTTCCCAAAACGATTGCAGGGAAATAATTCCGTTCATTGCATGGCAAGGCCACCGCCTGGAAGTGAACAGATGCTCGTGTTGGCCTTCGCTGATCCCCTGGCATAAATGAAAGAGAACGTTTGGAATGTCTTTATTTTACAGCGCCCTGGATTTATCTCGAGCTTTACGGTCATTTCCGCTCAGACCAGTGTATGCACCACCCCTGCTCAACAGGAACTGTACTGTGCGTACGCGCGACGCTTCTGCTGGCAGCGGAATTCAAAACATTTCCCTGCCTCTGGCAGACGATGCGCCCACATGGCTTCGTAGTTTTTACACCCAAATTCACAGCGCGTGTCTGGGCACCTTCTAACCGTTTAGGCAAGATCGGCGCATGTGTATCAGTGTTGTGATGGGATGACGGCGCCAACAATTGTTGGCGCGAATGCACCTCTGGTGTGCCTATATTTGTTATCGAAATAAAATTCGCTGTATACAAAGCAGCGTAGGATAAATGGCACTGTATCTACCGGTCTTGGCAATATGCACGGGCGACCAAGGCGTGACTGGTAGGTTTAACTTGCCGCCTAGATCACCGCTAAACAGCTGGAGGTTACGCAGTCATGAAGAAACGACCGTCTTCAATCCCGCCTGCTTGTAATTTTAAGAAGGCAAAGAGCATAAGAAATAGCAAGGCGAAGTCCAGAGTGATTCCTTATTGATGTTGTTTTGTGCAAGACTGATTTCCATATTTAGGCGCCTCGTTTGTAGTAATGTCGCGTGGCCAAGGCGATGCGTCCCCACTTAGCAGGAGGACGCTGAAACTCGGGATGCATTCATTACAATTACTTCATGTTTCTAAATCTTTTTTTTTCACAATGTCGTTCTGCTCTGATCACATTGAGCGAAATGGAAAGGCCGTTTCAACATGCATTTTTAGTGAGCCCATGGCACCACTCGGGCAGGATAGATGATCATGATGGACAGAGAGGAATCTATGAAACCATTGTGACTGAAGCCTACCGGCTTTGTGTGCGCACACTATGTTTCTCAGTATCTGGCTAAAAGTAAGTGGCAGCTGAAATATTTCTGGAGACTTTTATTCTTATTTATTCATGTTACCCCTTAAGGCCCTCACGGGGAGGGTATTACATATGGGGGAGGGAGCGATACAATTAATAATAAACGCTCTACATATTAGAAAGAGCAACAACAATACATAGAACAATAATAAAAAACAGCGATTAAAACAAAGAGTAATACGAAAGGTAGCGATGAACGAAAGAACAAGCAACAGAATATTATTACACTTTCCCATCACAGTGAAGTAAATCTTGGAATTTTAGTGTCAGTTTCTGTGGCGATATCAGATGGTAAATTGTTCCACTGAATGATCGTGAGAGGACTGAGTGAGTTGGCATGCGAAGATGAATGGCACTGTACGCATTTAACTTTGAAAGAATGATGATGTCGTAGAAATATGACATGGGGTGACTGAAAGAAATAGTTATGTAGGGATGGATGGTGATAAAGCTTATGGAAAAGTGTTAAACGAGCATGTTTACGGCGATATCATAGGTCTTCCAGTTCGGCACGTTTTCTTTTGTTTCGTTCTCAGACCCTTGTATAGGATGAGTAGTCTACAAAATAAAAGGAACAGCACGGCTCTGCAAGGATTCGATGTTAGTGATGACGTAGACTTCATCGGGGTCCTAAATCGCCCCAGCATATTCAATTTGAGGACGTAATAGAGTAGCATAAGCAAGATTGTTTACGTGGATAGGGGCATGTTTGAAGTTACGTTTAAGAAGACCAAGAGAGCGGTTAGCAGACGCTAGGGTGAACGATATGGTGATGTCATGTTAAGTCACACTGAAGGTGCACCCCAAGGTACTTGTAAGTTGGTGTTTGTTCTACAGTATTGCTATTAAGGATGTAAGTGGTTGGAATACGAGATGTACGACGAGTGAAACACATATGTTTTGTTTTAGAAACGTTTAATGTCATAAACGAGGATGAGAACCATGTGCTTACTTCGTTTAGGTCAGGTTGAAGTTATTGGCGGTTAGTGTCATTGGTAATGTTATGGTAAATTACGCAGTCATCAGCGAAGAGTCGAACTCTCGATCCTACACAGGCAGGCAAATCATTATTATAGATTAGAAAAAGCAAGGGACCGAGCATGCTTACTTGGGGTACACCAGATGTCACATGAGCAGCAATGAGTTAGAATTATTAACAGAGGTGGACTGAGTTCTTGATGACAGAAAGTCTTTAATCCAGGCGAGCACATTAGGGTGGCTGTTAAGTTGTGTTAGTTTCAGTAAATGTGTGTGTTGAGGGACCTGTTCAAAAGTCTTTGAAAAATCCAGAAATACTGCGTCGACCTGAAAGCCTGCGTCAAGTGATAAATGTAAGTCATTTATGTAAGTCATAAATGTAAGTGAGATAAATGTAAGTCAATATGTACTCTTCAAGGCAAAATGCTTCGAAACACTCATGCAGAATCCACGTGTGATGAAACAACGCCAGAAGTCCTTTCTTAAGCGAACTTCCGTGGTGATGCAATAAGTCTTCGAGACCACTCAGCAAAAGCTAAGAGCAACAGGAAAGAGAAAGTTGCCCACTTTCACGGAGCCAACATATTGAACGACCCGACAGACGAAAGAAATACGAGCGCCGGCGTAGTTGGAAGTCTGGTGGGGAAGATATTGGGGTGTAGACCAGGATTAATGGCTCACGGTAGTCTGCAGGAATGCCGACTCATAAGATGTTCGAAAGGAAGGGGATATTGCGGGCGAAATTATTATGCAATTACAAACACAGCACATGCGAGGAAGATCTATATCTCTAGATTCGCCTGCTCGATCCATTTCTTAGTAGGTAGGTAAATGGAATCGGCTGTAGAAGTATACTCCCTCACGTTCTAAGATGCGTTGTTCACGTAGCGGTAGCGATAGCTTCACGAGGATTGCGCAAACAGTGCGCTATGCTTCTGTGACTGCGTGCACTACCAACAATATGTCAACGCTACAAAATATTTTTTTTATCTAATTGCCGACAAATATCATTTCTAGTGGTCCTGATGACGTGTTATGCCACGTGCGGTTAATCTCACTTTGGCCCACCGGTATAGCGCGTGAAGCTGATCTGATTTACACGGCGCAAAACGCTGCCAAAGAGAAGCAGCGAAGTGCGCTTCATGTCCAGATGGCACGTGCGTTTGGCGCTGCCACGATTTCACAAGGCTTATGGTAAAGCGCTAATAGTACTGGATTATGATCATTACCATCAGTCATGGCCGATTTTGTACGCGAGGACGTGGCACTTAAAAATCAACAATTTCGGGGACAAATGCGTCCCATAACTTCCATTTTCATCGTCAGCTAGCACACGCGCGTTCTCACTTTTGATAATTAGATTTTTGCTATGTTACACATCTAACACGCTATACGTCTCAAAGCCCTGGGGTCCAGGAGCGATATCCCCGTTTTCTGAGGCATGCGTCTGTGATCTAATGGTTAGGGCAATTGACTAGGGGACACGGGTCCGAAACCAATCGTGGGACATTTGTATCATCATCATCATCATCATCATCATGACAATAATATTGTTACGCGAACGAAGGATTAAGTACAGGAGACTATTTACAAGTATATTCAAAAGAAGATAGCTGCAGCGCTGGCCAGATCAGCCGATAGCTCGAGAGCCCAGAGCAGTTCGTCGTCTTCGTCCAAGCGCCCGCGCACATCGTCCAGAACAAACACGCAATATGCATGTAGCATAATCCCCGGCGGCAGAAGCACCGTCTCGGAGCGTCTAAATATCAGTGGGAACAGGAGGGTAGTACGGTTTTAGGCGTGCTACATGCACAACGTCAGTGGAAGGCGGGGCATACGAGGCACTGGTACTGACTGGGGCGATTTCATACGTAACTGGAGTCACGGCACGCAGCACTCGATATGGGCCTGTGTACCGAGACAGGAAGGAAGGAAGGAAGGAAAATAAGAGGCGAAAGGCAGAGAGGTTAACCAGGTTAAGTGTCCGGTTGGCTACTCTGCACGGGGGGATGGGGTAAGGGCAGAAAAGATTAGAAAACAAGAGAAGATTAAAAAACCGAGACAGGAGTTTTTCAGACAGGCCAACGTGACAAAGTCGGTGACCATAGGAGTACCAGGGATCCAGGCGAAAAGTGAACGTCTCTGTGATGTCGATCGTACAAACGCCGTTGGTTCTCTTGGCAGGTCAGGAGGCGAGCGCGGGCAATTTAGCGAGCTTGGGCTGCCCTGGTGATGGCGTCAAGTGCATATTCGCTGGTCTCTGCTGCGGCGGTTGGAAGGGATGTGTCCAGTGGCAATGTGGGTTCTCGGCCAAACAGCAGAAAAAACGGGGAATACCCGGCAGTGTCGTGACGCGAAGAGTTATAAGCAAATGTGACATACGGTAGGACAATGTCCCAATCAGTATGGTCAGACGACACATACTTTGCAAGCATGTCTGTCAGGGTTCGATTGAGACGCTCCGTGAGACCATTCGTCTGTGGACAGTAAGACGTACTCAGCTTGTGCCTGGTTGAGCAGGACTGCAGGATGTCGGCGATGACTTTAGAAAGGAAAGTCCGACCACGGTCAGTGAGTAGTTGTCGTGGAGCTCCATGCTGTAGAATCACGTCGCGTAAAAAAAATTGGCGACATCTGTGGCGCAGCTTGTTGGAAGGGCTCTGGTGATGGTGTAGCGCTTGGCGTAATCTGTCGCCACAGCAACCCACTTGTTGCCAGACGTTGATAGAGGGAAAGGGCCAAGTAAGTCCAAGCCAACGCGAAAGAACGGCTCCGGAGGAATGTCGAGCGGTTGAAGGCACCCGGCAGGAAGCGTCGATGGTGTTTTTCGGCGCTGGCATTTATCACACGCCGCAGCGTATTTCCGGACGGAGCGATCAAGGCCTGGCCAAAAGAAGCGTCGGCGAATCCGGTCGTAGGTGCGGGAGACGCCGAGGTGACCTGCCGTTGGTAAGTCGTGAAGTTCTTGGAGAACAGCTGACCGGAGATGCCGAGGAATGACGAGGAGTAGGGCAGGACCGTCGGGGCGGACGTTGTGGCGGTATAATACACCATCCCGGAGAACAAACAAATGAAGGGACGAATCAGAAGGCGAAGATTCCAAACGATCAATGATGGCACGCAAGGTGGCATCATGGCGTTGCTCGTCGGCGACTTGTGGCAGCTGAGAAACCGAGAAAACTCAAGCGTCCGCATCGGTGTCAGGGTCGGCGGGTGGTTCGTCCACTGGATAGCGTGATAAGCAGTCTGTGTCTTGATGTAGGCGGCGCGACTTGTAGACTACCGCATAGGAATATTCTTGTAGCCGCAGAGTCCAGCGACCAAACCGGCCGGTAGGATCCTTGAGTAAGGGAAGCCAGCAGAGCGCGTGGTGGTCCGTGATTACAGAGAAATGCGTGCCATACAAGTAAGGGCGGAATTTAGAAACCCCCCGAGGGCCAGGAATCTGTAATCGAATAGTTGTGCTCTGCTGCTGTGAGGAGGCGGCTAGCGTAGGCGATAACACGATCACGTCCCTGTTGGCGTTGGGCTAGGACGGCTCCGATATCGTGACCACTGGCATCGGTACGGACCTCTGTAGGGCAGGACGGGTCAAAGTGGGCCAGAATAGGCGGCGTGGTGAGAATGTTGGTCAGGTGGGCGAACGCGGCAGTTTGAGCGGGACCCCACGTAAACGGCACGTCCTTCTTCAGAAGATCAGTAAGTGGTCGGGCAATCGCTGCGAAGTCATGAAGAAACCGTCGGAAGTAGGAGCAGAGTCCTACAAAACTTCGTACGTCTTTGGCAGACTGAGGTACAGGAAAAGACGTGACAGCACGAATTTTCTCCGGGTCTGGTTGAATACCGGATGCGTCGACGAGGTGGCCCAGCACTGTAATCTGCCGACTACCGAAGTGACACTTTGATGAATTTAGTTGAAGCCCAGCCTCGCGGAAGACTTGAAGAACAGCTGATAAGCGCTCAAGGTGTGTCTCAAACGTAGGCGAAAATACGAGAACATCGTCTAGATAACAAAGGCATGTTGACCATTTGAACCCCTGGAGCAAAGAGTCCACCATGCGCTCGAATGTGGCTGGGGCGTTGCATAGACCGAATGGCATAACTTTGAATTGATATAGACCATCAGGGGTGACAAACGCGGTCTTTTCTCGGTCCCTTTCATCCACAGAAATTTGCCCATAACCAGACCGAAAGTCTATTGATGAGAAGTAGTTGGCACCGTAGAGACAATCGAGGGCGTCGTCAATGCGAGGCAAGGGGTAGACATCTTTTTTGGTAATTCGGTTTAGATGACGATAATCGACGCAGAAGCGCCCCGTGCCATCTTTCTTTTTAACAAGCACAACGGGTGACGCCCAAGGGCTCGACGAGGGTTCAACAATGCCTTTGGCAAGCATCTTGTGCACTTCATCTTGGATAACTTTACGCTCTGATACAGAAACTCGATATGGCCTACGATGAATAGGACTGGCATCACCAGTATTTATGTGATGCTTAACAATTGAAGTCTGGCCCAATTGTCGATTGTTGAGGTCGAAGATGTCTTGATAAGAATCCAAAAGGCGACACAGAGCTCCTGCTTGTTCAGGCAATAGGTCCGCAGCAATCATGGGACTGAAGGTTGCGTGAAGGCAAATAGCATCCTGCGGAAATGGTGAAGAATCGGAGCAGCCGTCCACTGAAAACACCCTGACGTGGTCATCTAAGCACGCAGCGTTGCAACCGATACGCCTTGGGGTAGAACTTGCTTTGGTAGGCCAAAATTGACCACGGGGAGGCATGTCCGGTTATCGGCGATGGTTACAACGTAGTGGGGCGCAGTGATATCGCGCATCATAAGGACATCAGGAACAGGTGAAGCGGCGTAATCACCATCGGGCACAGGGAAAGATGAAAGCAAATCGACGAAAGTCAAGGTTTTAGGCGGCGGGCGGACGAAGGCGGTCGTACTAAAGTTGTTCGGCTGTTCAGCACGGATATGCGCGAGTAGAGGAAGTTCGAGGCAAAGGGTACCGGTAGAACTGTCGATCAAAGCTGAATGCGCCGTAAGAAAGTCTAGTCCAAGGATTAGGTCATGGGGACAATTGGTCAGCACTGTAAAAAGAAAGGAAAGTGGCGGTCGGCGATACTTATCCGGGAAGCACACATTCCAGTGACGGCAACAGTGCTGCCATCGGCGACGCGTACGGCTCGGCTAGTAGCAGGCGTGAGGACCTTCTTCAAATCGACGACGGAGGTTATTATTCATTATGGACACCTGGGCTCCAGTATCTATTAACGCCGTCAAAGGGACACCGTCGACGTGGACATCAAGTAAGTTCTGGTGCGTTGGGAGCGTCAATGGAGGATTTTGACACGACGAAGATAATGCAGCGCTACGCCCAGGAGCTGCATGGTCTAGTTTTCCGTCCGGGAGGGTCCATAATTGGTCGGCGACGACTAGCGGCGTGGCTGGGGCGACGGGGACCGATGGCGCTGAGGTGACGGCGAGCGAGTGGGACGACTGTCATCGACGGATACGTGAGAGCTAGAAGGCATACGGCGAGGCGAGTATCGGCGAGGGTCGGCATATGGGCGAGGAGACGGGAAAAGTAGCTCGAATACAGCGATGTCCAGGAGTGCGGCAGTGACGAGCGACGTGGCCAATGCGGTGGCAACGAAAGCAAATGGGCTTGTCGTCGGGAGTTCTCCACTCTGTAGGGTTGCGGTATCTGGGAGGGGTATACAGATCGCTGCGAGGCGCAGCTGCCGGCACCAGTCGGGCGTCAGGTCGGCAGATGGAGCAGGCAGCAGGAAAACCGAAGTTGGCAAACTCTTGCCGCACAACCTCCTGAATGATGGAGATCGCTGGGGCTGGTTGGTCAATGGTGGGGTCAAGTGGGCGCGGATGGAACGTGGCAGGACTGGCAGCCTCGAGCTCGCGGCGAACAATACGCGTGACGGTCTCATTGGAGGGGGGTGAAGCGGTAAGTGCGACGCAGGACGACATCGCAGCCGTGTTAGGGAGCCGGGAGAACTGTGGAATGATGCGGCCGCTTTGGGCGAGCTCAAATCGGCGGCATTCCTTGATAATGACGTCGATGGTAGACACATTGTTGAAGATAAACCAAGTTGAACGCGTCGTCCGCGATCCCTTTGAGAACGTGGCCAACCTTGTCAACTTCGACCATGTTCTCGTCGACTTTCCGGCAAAGAGCTAGCACGTCTTGTGTGTACAAGACGTACGATTCAGTGGAAGACTGTACTCGGGTAGCAAGCTCTTTTCTTGCAGCCTGCTGCCGACCGGTCCGATTTCCAAAGAGGTCGCGGAGCTTCTCCTTGAAAGCGTCCCAGCTAGAGATCTCCTCCTCGTGTGTCCGGAACCAGACACGAGGTGTTCCGCCCAAGTAGAAGAGGACATTCGCTAGCATTATGGTAGGGTCCCAGTGGTTGTTGCGGTAACAAGCTCATACATGAGTAGCAAGTCATCAACGTCGACACTATCTTGGCCGGAGAATATGCCAGGATCGCGGGGAGTGGCAAACGTGACGTACGTTGGGGTTGGAGTTGCAGTAGTAGCAGCAGGCGAGGTGTCACCGGGAACCATGGTAAAAAGCTGGACGGTGCGGCCGCTGCGGAGCTCCGTGGTGAGGACGGGGAACGGCACGCTCCACCAAAATGTTACGCGAACGAAGGATTAAGTACAGGAGACTATTTACAAGTATATTTACAAAAGATAGCTGCAGCGCTGGCCAGATCAGCCGATAGATGATGATGATGATGATGATGATGATGCCTCAACACTTGGCACAACCCACTGAGGGGTATAGGCCACGAACCGGGTGGTATTTTGATAGAAATTTAAAATAAATTAATTTATAAATACATAAGTATAAGAATAAAAATAAATGACTAATTGAAAATGAGAAATAAAGCAATAATAAAAGAATTAAGTAGTCTATACTAAGTAAGTCAGCCTTGCCTGAATAGGAATAGTAATATGAATTTAATAATAAATTAAATACAGCAAAGGAAATACATAGATTTTGAATAATAGTAATAATAATAATAATGATAATATAATTGTTACTTTACTTTACTTTTTGAATTTGCTAAAGCTATAATTTATTGAGGATAAATAAAGCAATCACGTAACAATGGGAAAATATTAATAAGGCAATCTTTTTGTGTCACATAGAAAGCTATAAATGGCTCGGCAAACATTCCCGTGGCCATATCCTAACACCGTGGCTCCAAGTGAGAGTAAAACTGAACTGCTTAACGGCAGTCCTAGATGCGAAGTGGGATTTCTAAACATCGTTGTCGATGATTAGAAAACTGCCGACAGGATAATAAAAAGTGATCGATAGATTCTGGTTCATTGCAGAGGTAGCATAATGGTGATGCCGCCAGACCGCATCTGTGCAAGTAAAAATTTAGTTGTGGAATACGGCAACGCAGTCTTGTAAATGTTACTTCGAATTGCCGGTTGGGACACCACTGTCCATTCCAAGAATAATTTAGATGTATAAAGTCTTGATTTTGTTAGTGCGAGGCTTTCTTGTCTTCAGTCAAAGAAAACTGCCTATATCTGGCTGCAGTGATATACGCAGTTGCCGGCAGCACAGATATCGCCGGACCCTTTAAAGAAGCTCGTGCTAAAGAATCAGCTATTTCATTAAGTTGGATGTCTCGGTGGCCTGGTACCCATACTAAATGAACTAACTTTAAGTGGGGAGGAGCTAATGTATAAAACGTGTTTAAAGCTGTCAAATTTGTAGATGCCTTAAGCGCGCTGCATACAGAAAGTGACTTTGTGACAATAATAACTTTTGTAACATGTAGTGGTAACTTTCGCAATGCAAGAATTATTGCCAGAAGTTCGGCCTGAAAAACTGATGTGTAATATGGCAGGCGAAGTGAAAAAGACCAATCGAGGGATGGTGAGTATATTCCCACGCCTGCCTTCTCTTCACACGAGGAAGCATCAGTCGCTATTACATTTATTGGGAAATGGGCCAAATAATCTTGCAATAGGGCATTCAAATATGTTGGTGGCAGCAGTTTTGCGGTATTGGGGAAAATATCCGCAAATTCTATTTTAAAGGACAATGTGGACCTATCAAACGGAATGATTTCCCTAATGCGAACATTTAAAGGTGCTAATTGTGCCTGCACAAATACAACCTACGGGGTATGTAACCGAGGCCACGTGATCTCAAAAAATGAATTTGGTTCACTAATAAATATATATTCTGTACGTCTAAGAGGCGATTCATAAGCCCTTAAGTAGGTTTGAACCGTAAGCATACAGAATCTCGTGTGAAGAGAAGGTAAGCGCGCTTCCTGGTATAACACATTATTAGCAACGAATTTAGGCAGGCCTAAACATATTCGAAGAGCTTCTCTCTCTAAACGAACAAGTGGTCTTATTTTATATTTTGCACCTGCGGAAAAGAAAACAGATCCAAATTCTATAACCGGTCGTACATACATACGGTAGATCATAATTAATGTGTCACTTCGCATACCAGAACGCCGGTTACTGATTCTACGTAATAAACCTACAGCTCGTGTCCCTTTCGTTGCAATATTTTCTATGTGAGAACGCCAGCTAAGCTTTTCATCATATGTGATACCCAGGTACTTAAGCGACTCTACTTGTGGAATTGTTCTCTGATAATATACTAATGATAAACGTATCGGCCCGGAAAGCGGAAAGACAAGGACTGCACTTTTGTTTACGTTTAGAGACAGGTGAAGAGTGTGAAGCCACGTCTCTAGCATACTGAGGTATGTTTGCAAGGACAGGTAAAAGGAATTGATGTCTCTTGCTGTCGCGAAAAATGCAATGTCGTCTGCATAGACATAAAGATGAACTTCCCGGCTCAGTGGAATTGAACTCATCAAAAGGTTAAATAGGACAGGAGACAGAACAGCCCCCTGGGGCACCCCTCTTGTCTGATCGAATTTTGTTCAAGAAACGCCGTTTTGAAAACAATAAAATTTTCTATTTCTTAAAAATGCAAAAATCCATGTCGTTATATATCTCGGAAAATTGTAGAACTGTAATCTGTCCAGTAGTAGTGGGTACTCGACACTGTCATAAGCTTTCGCCACGTCAAGAGTCACTAAAGCACTCAATTCTTTTCTATTTCTAGCAAGTTGGACACGGCTTTGCAAGTCTACATGCGCACACCAAATAGAGAGACCAGGCCGGAAACCTATTTGACTTGGGCTCAGTAACGAATTTTTAGATATATGATCTATCATGCGATCATATAGAACTCTTTCAATAAGTTTTACCATGTTTGAGGTAAGAGAAATAGGTCGAATATTGTCAAGATTGTAGCCAGCTCCTTGTTTTTTAAGTAGCGGAATTATTTTGGCAGTCCTCCATTCTTGAGGAATCCAAGCATTTTTTAGAGAATAATTCACGGTGTTTAGAAGTTCCTCAGGAGACATTGCAAACAAAATTTTTAGCATGGCATTGGAAATGCCATCAGGACCTGGTGCTGAGGCAGGCAAAGATCTAACGATATTGGAAAGCTCCGACACTGTGACTTCCACAAAGTCATCCGCGATGGGAGGTCTTAATTGTCGATTCGGCAAACGCGATGTTAAGCGTTGAGCTAATCCCTTTCCTATGAATTCTAATGAAGCAGATATCTCGCGTGGTGAAAGAATTATCGATGTAGTATTCGCTGATGTCGGTATGAACTTTCTATACCGAAGGAATCTGAACAGTGCTTTTTTGTTGTTAGGCTTGGAGAGGAATTCATGATGTTTTTTATCATATTCGTCTTTGGCATTCGATACAGTTCTCTTGAATGTGGCAGCTGCAAACTTATAATCACTCCAGTTACTCGGAGACTGATTGTAAAGTAGTTTTTTCCAAGCGGATTTTCGTCTTCTATAATCCCGCGTGCACTCCGAATTCCACCAAGGAGAGTGAGTACGTTTATTTTTGTTAATATTGAATTGAGATCTTTTATATGAACTTTTTAATACCGCGCAAGGACTCATGGCTTTGATGTCATCGGGCACCGTTATCTGGGAGTTGAGGGTCGCTTTTAATACACTCGGAAATTTCTGGTAATTGACCAAATTCGCACCGGAGACTCTAAACAAGTAAGAGGGCACAGAATATCAAATCTAATGGGTAGATGGTCACTGTTTGAAGCAGAGTCGACTGTAGACCAGGAAGTGACGCACATCCCCGAACTGGCAAATGTTAGATCCAATGCTGATTTATAACGGCCTTGAATAAACGTAACTGTTTTCGTGTTTAAGCAACAAAAATTTTGATTATTTGCCCAGTCCGATAATCTTTTTCCACGTGAGTCTGTTCGGAAGCCCCAAGCCACATGGTGTGAATTAAAGTCTCCCGCTATCACAATTTCTTTTATACAAGATTTGAGAACGGTATTAGGGTTTCGAATATCTTGAACACCTGCGGGAAAATATGTATTAACTAAAGAAAACGGAGAACAACCGGGAATAGTTACATCTATTGCTAGGATCTCGCACTCCGTAGACATATATTGATATGATATTGTTGCTTTGTGGCATATTTTATTTATTATCAGGAAAGCAAGCCCTCCGCCTCTCGATGGACGGTCCAATCGAAATAAACGGTAGTTTCTTATGTGAAAATCTTGGCCATTTGATAGCCAAGTCTCCAGCAAAAGAATAATGTCGGGAGAAAATTGAGAATAAAAATATACTAAATCTGTGGCTGCAGAAATAATGTAACGGCAGTTCCCCTGTAATACCTTTAAAACACCTATGATAAATTAATGCCTACTGTAGAAATCACTTGCTCTAAGATACGGTCTTTTAAAAAAATCTTTCTTCGAAAGACTGTCTTTACCGTGTTTAGCGGGTTTTGATTTATGAATAGAACTTGAAGAATTGGGGTTAGCATCGGATTTTGAAATGTTATCTTTAACAATTTTTTTTGGTTTGGGAGTGCGGGACAGAGGTGGATGAATTATCATTAGGTGATCTTGTGCGTTTAAGCGTCGGAAGATCGATTTCTACGTCCTGGTTGTTTTCCGACACTGATCCAGAGAAGCATCCGTTGTCGGTCTGCTGAGTTGAAGTTGATGGTCTTGTATTTTTAGTGCTTTCTGCAATGACGGGCGAGGGATCTATTAGTTGCCCAGCGTTCGATGTAATGGGATTTGTAGGAATCTGCGAGCTAGTGTTAGGGCTCGCTACAGAACTGAAAAGCTGAATCATTTGTGATGTCATCACATGAGCTATAGTCTCCGATAGGTTTGATGTAAGTCGTTCCATAGCTTTTGACAGCGCTTTTTCGACAGCTATCGCAATTGCATAGGAAAGGGTTGAGTCTGCAACCATTTGTTGACGGGCTGTCACTCCTGCATATCCCTTAGATCTTCCCTTGACCTCAGCAACAGCATCACGGCGTGAGCAACGTCTCCTTTCAATTACTTCCAGAATTTGAAGCTCCTGTGTTCTCGCCAGACAGTTCGAGTAGTTAGCGGGGTGACCACCACTACAGAGACAGCATTTATCTTCTTCGGATGAGAAATCAGTAAAATTGTGGTTGTCACCGCAATTACGGCAGCGTGGAGAAGATCTGCAGCCCCTCACATTGTTACCGAATCGCCAACAGTTGGCGCATTGTAGAATACGTGGAGCTAGAGCTTCAACCTTATAAATTAAGGGCCAGACCTTGATTTCTGTTGGACGCATCGTCCGAGCACATGTAACTATCACTAACTCAGTCGGAATCTTCTTATTGTCAATTACTCGGCTACACCGGTAAACAGAGATGACACCAGCCACCGAAAACACCTCTAAAATTTCTTCGGGTGTCAAACTGACGTCTACACATCGAACAATGCCTCTAGAGCATGCAAGATGCGGTGGGACAAAACATCTCACCGGATGTGAAGCGAATGTTGAGCAATTCAGCAGTTCCTTGGCACAGTTGTGGTCTGGCGAGCAGCATAATATACCTCCCCTGCAGAACTGGCGGACCTCAGTGATCTGTCGGAAGTGAGTTGACGCCTTCTGCAATTCCACCTGAATCGTTTTCGGGTTCTTCATATTGATTATGCCCCCGTAGGTAGGCACCATGGCCACGGGAACGTTGCCGGTTCCACTGCGGAGAAAAAACTCAAGCGGTAGCTCCTGGGGAGCTACCGAGGCTGACCACGGGAAGCCCCGAGGCCAGGTGATGAGACAGACATCAAGTAGGGCTGACTAACTCAAAAACTCATAAGAATTATTAACACGCAGAGAAAAATAGTAACGTAAAATAACAATTGGAACAAAGAAAATACCACCCGATACTTTTCCCAAGCCCCCAAAGCAGGAGATGCTACTATAAACAGTGATCGAATGCAGGGGGACCGAACCCCGGAGCAAGCTTGGCGTCGTAGCCAGGCGTCGTAGCCAGGCCATAGCCGATAGCTCGAGAGCCCAGAGCAGGTCGTCTTCTTCATCCAGGCGCCCGCGCGCATCGGCCAGAAGAAACACGCAATATGCATGTAGCAATATTATTGATCATCAGCCTATTTTTATGTCCACTGCCTTCGTCCGGCAATGGACATAAAAATAGGCTGATGATCGTGTCACTCAGTCCTGAGAAGTGCATCGAAATATCACCCATACCTTTGAGAGGAAGACAACAAGCAGAGCTGACATCGTCGATAAAAAAACCGTTGCGCATGATCCATATACTAAAGATTACACAGCGTTCGCTTTCTTTCTGATCCGAAAAACCCACTTCGTACTTTATTCATTACATATAGAGCAGCAACAACTGATGAAGAATGGGTTTCAGTAAAAGGCAACCCAATTTATTGCTAGAAAAACCCAGAGCGAAGCGATGTTTTTCAATGGTTGAAACTAAGTTAGTTTTTGTTAATTTTTTTGTGGAGGCTAGCATTATTTATGTTACCGCGAGCAACGCTTGTTTCGAGGAAGCGAGAAACTTCACTCCGAATGTGTAATATAAGCTGAACTGGCAAAGCGAGTCTAGGGAAATTGCAAGACCTTTTTCCGTCATTGTGCTTCTTCCAAAATTGGAGCACTAGTATCGTGCGTATTAGGGGGCAGAGAAGGAAAAGCTAAATGTGCGTAAAAGTCGACGGACTTCTCCGAAATGTGGCTGAAAGCGTATGAATACTCGTGTAGTGGCATATTATTGCGATCGGGAGATTTTGTGCCCATAAGGAAATGCGCGAATATGGGACAGAACGTGCATGAAGGAAAAGTTATTGTGAAGTACCTGCACCAGCAGAACTTTTTGTTGGGCTAGTTGGTGCATGTTACTGAAGTATTAAAGCGCCAAACAGACGACACAATGAAGCGCTCGTCCGTGTCTCTTCTTGTGTCGTCTGTTTGACGCTTTAATACTTCAGTACCTGCGCGAAGCGGGGCCTCCGTGCTTATTTTTGATTTCAGTTAACATTTTCTGGCGTAAGCGACCTACGCAGATAAATGAATACGTGTGAAGGGGAAAAACTAGGACATACACTCTAGCGCTATAACAAAATTTAAGACCCCCGTGCACACCCTCAGCGTGCTAAAGAATCTTAAAAAATACAGAAGAAGCAGATGCTACTGTAGCACAATGGAATAAACACTGGAATCCTTGTGCTGGTGAAGTTACCAGACCTAAAACAAAGAACGATCAGCATAAAATAAAAAAGGAGAGAAAAGAAAAGGCTGCAGCTTAAGCGTGATGAATTCACATCGCTTCTGATAATACCTTCATTGTATAGATGGGCAAGAGTGAGCCTCCGAGGAAGTCTGGAAATTATAAAGTATAGAAGCTCGGCTGCGTGTTTCGTAAAAATAAAATAAAGAAATGAACTGATCTGTACATCATAATGACGAACTGCGGCAGACATATATACACTACAGGGTGATGGTAATCCTTGTGTGCAAAGGAAGCATGGGGCTTCCTATTGTACGGCCTATATTTAATACGGCCTGGAATCTATACCTTGCCGTTGGCCAGATTGTTGCATATGACTGCACCTTGTGCCAGTGAATATGCGCGCGAAGCCATGAACCGCACTCGGCTGTTTACTTCCAAAGAGAATCAGAGACGTATTTACGACTGCCGACACTGAGCCTCGGATTTTCCGCAGAGGTTACGGGTGCTTCTTCTGCCGCGCGTTCGGCAAAATACACGTTTCGAACGTGGCACCCGTTTTCGTGGCAAGATTGATAAAGTCAACTAAATGACACTCAACGACGACGAGAAAACCATCGACGTCTCTAGATTCGTCGATGGTTTTCTCATCGACCCTTGAGTGTGATTTAGTTGACTTTATCAATCTTGCCACGAAAACGGGTGCCACGTTCGAAACGTGTATTTGGCCGCTCACTCTGAACCATGAGATGCTAGATGATAATCTAATTAGACTTTTAGACATTATATTGCAGCTCAGAGTGAACCTTGTTTGTTTTTCAGCACGATCCTCGAACCCAGAAACCACTGCTTATTTACACATCATGTCGCATTAACTGGTTCAGAGAGCAATAATTCGCGAATGATTCTTGAATGCCCTCGACAGGTCGTGGCACCACAATATAGAAGCCAGCTTGAGTGCTCACGTCAACCGCCTTAAGACTTCGAGCTACCCGGAGGCGTTGCTGGTCTCTGTTGCAGAGAACTTCCACAGAGAAAGCAAAGCCAGAGAGAGCGTAGCAAGCAACGGGGTCCGAGAGTACGCGGAACGAAGTGACAAAGTCGCTGAAATCCCGTTCAGTCACAAAGTGTCTCACATTCTTAAAGAGATCGGACAGCATGCAGGTGTTCGTGTGGTGTTAACCGCTCCGGCTGTACTAGGGAAAGAGCAGCCCCGTCAAAAAAAAAAAAAAAAAAAACAGAACGAAAGGTGCAGGATCAAGCGCCGTAACCGCTACGTGGCTTGTGAGAGCGTGTTGGTTTACAGGATCCCTTTAAAGCCTTGAGGTGCCTGCTACGTCGGTATGATGATGATAAAAACGTTCATTGAAAATAAGAAAGAAAACCTTGGGTTACGGGCAGATATGGTCAGGTCCCTTAGTAATCCATCGAGGCTTCACGCCATAGAGCCCTAGTCTTTTTCGGCGCAGTGCAAATTTTGTGGCCAAAAGGCAGACTTATACCATATGGTATGGGCTGGTCTGAAAATAGGAGGGCTGCGAGGCGGCCCTGTTTAGCTCGACCTCGAGGAGCAACGAGCCCTCATCGAAAGAGCACAGGCAGCGGCTTTTGCCAACTATGCTACGTCGGTAAAACTGGCAGGTGCCTGAATGACCGCCTTCGGGTACTTGGTCATGCTGGGATCGAGGGAAATGAGTTAGTATATCAACGCGCCCGCGAAATTAACCTCCGGGCGCCCTCGATTCCCTGGCCAAACTCAACAATAGGGGAAGATGTCGCCCCGTACAAAAAACAAATAGCTGAACACTACAAGAACATCAGGGAAAACTGCACTATTTTACCTCACCCTCACCCTTCACTAAACCCGGAACAAGCACATGTCCTTCGCAAAGTTCAGACTAATACTCTCCTCACCCCACTCATGATCTGGAACTTCTGATGGCGTAGCACAGCTCACTGCCCCAACTGTCCGGAGATAAGGGCAGATACAGAACACATCCTGTACTCATGTAAAACTGCCATTACCTCTCCCTATTTCCCCTACCCTCCCCCTCCTTCCTGAAGTGCTTGGCTTCACTCTGACTCGGCTGTTAATCAGCGGGCCTTAGCGGAGCAAGCGCTCTCTTTACTGGGACTTAGTGCTGGCCTAAAATAAAGTTTCTTCCTCGGGAACATTCGACAACGTACGGAACAAAAAAAAGACGTCTTTTTGCCTATACATTGTAATGGTTGTGGCTGTACCCCAGTGTTTGAACACACCACGGGAACTTATAAGCACAATGATGTTTGCGTGCGGGTTATAGTCGAAGCGGCTCAAATGAAACGAGAGGAGTGCGCATGTGTGATTAAACCTCAGGAACATGAATTAATATAAATGGGCGGCTAAAGTGCACAAGTATCTGCACCTGAAAAGCGTGGAAATAGAAAGGAGGAAGAGGTCAAGAAAGTTGGCAACCAAGTACATGACAATCGAAACCGTAAATAGATGACCAGGAATTGTCAGAACGAGAGGGAAATAGAGACAGTGAAGGGACTGCAAAGAATGGAAACAAAAAGGACCACGGAGATTTACTAAAATGAGAAGAAAGAAATTAGACGGGAAGGGCTGTACGATAACCGAAAGGGCAGTACCTTGCTATTTCAGGCTCGAGCCGGTTGTCTAAAGACCAAAACATACCGGAGTAAATATTCGGAGCTAAATGAGGCATGTGTATGCTGCAGTAATGATCCGGAGACCACTCAGTCTATTGTAATGGAATGCAAAGGGATTCACCCAGTGAGAACCGCAGGTAACGTACAACTTCCAGGAGCACTGGCGTTTGAAGTGGAAGGAAACATCGGCCGTAGAGATAAGCATGAGACGATTAGAGTATTGGTGGAAAAAAAGCAGTGAAGAGATTGATACGACCTGATTTCTTAAAATCATAGGTACCGGTAGTTGGTAGAATTGGGAAAAAGAAGAAAAATAATAATGAGAGGTATATAAAAATGCCAGATAAACAACATGTTGAAATTGAATTACGGGGTTTTACGCGCCAAAACCACGATCTGATTATGAGGCACGCCGTAGAGGGGGTGAAATTTGGACCACCTGGATTCTTTACCGTGCACCTAAATCTAAGTACACGGGTATTTTCGCATTTCGCTCCCATCGAAATGCGGCCGCCGTGGCCGGGATTCGATCCCGCGACCTCGTGCTCAGCAAACAAACACCATAGCCACTCAGCAACCACGGCGGGTTAGATAAACAAAATGTATAGTATAACTAATTAAATCAAGTAGGCTAGGTGACTATTTGTCACCGCCCTGTTTGAAAGGGGAGGCCATTACATAATCATCATCACCTTCTGTGCGTTTATCAGGAAAGGCATTGACTTTCTTGGAATGTCACAGCTGGTGCGATGGGCGTCTGCAGTGATTTGATTAGTCGTTAACTTGCTAAAGCCCCAGGTTTGGTGAATGTTTTGGTTCCACACGTGGTGGTTTTTCTCCATTATGTTGTAGTACTGCCTTGTAGCAAAATGTATACAATCCTCGGTTTTCTTCATTAAACTCAGTTGAAAGTAAGTGATTCTTTATCTAGTCGTCCTGTCTGCGGTTACGCTTTTAACTTATTAGACTATGGAATACCAACTATCCCAAACCGCCACCCTTCTAACTAGACTTCGAAGTATTTTGAAGCGGTCCAAAACAAAGCAGCACGGCTCATCCTGCCATCTTATTCGCAATTTCAAAGCGTCACCAAACTGGAAGACACCCTCAGAATGCCATCACTCGCCATGTGCAGAACATTTGCCCGATTGTCCTTTTAGGGGCGAAGCTCCTTAGGGTACGGATAGTAGTTTATCGGCCATATAAATTTGTAAATATTCGCTTACTAACTAAATAAACCAGCGCGGTGTCACGCGCGTACAGGTAAACACGAACTCTTCTCGCTCGATGACCGCGGGAGCTCGTCAGAACGCTGGAGTGAGAAAGCGCGCCAGCGGCAGCGAGCAAATTGGCCTTCGCGCTGGCTCCCGCTTCAGTGCGAGCTAAACGTCGAAAGTGCAGCCTCGTCCGTTCAGCGTTGTCCGTGCTCACATCGACTGCCACGCCATCTGTCTGTCATGGATGAAACGTTGCATGCAGCGGCTCAACGTCTATACACGAGATGGCGCTGGTGTGTATGGCGCGTTCCAGAACACACAATATCTTTCTGCCATGGACGAACGTAAGGCGCGGCATGCTGCGGCTCAGCGTCTACACATGCAGCAAGCCACTCCGGGGGCGAGGGCGCCGGAAGCATCGGCAAAGCAGCAAAAACGCCAAGCGGACCCGGATTTGAGGGCGCGGGAAGCGGCGACTCGCCGGTAACGCCGACAGCAAGCTACCCCGGAGGTGAGAGCGAGAGAAGCGGCGGCCAAGCGGCAACGCCGACAACAAGCTGCTACCTCGGAGGTCTGAGCTCGCGAAGCGGCGGCTAAACGCCAGAAGCGTTGTCTGCCGGCCGGAGATGGGAGGCGCCGATGCGCGGCTCAAGCACGATTTCCTCGATAGCAGATTTGGGCATAGCTGCAAGGTGTGTGATCGCCTGTGGTTCGACAACGCGTTGACCAAAATCAGCAACATACGAAATGAACAGTCGCGAGTCAACACCGTCGCAGTGCTGCAGCTAGAGTTCTCCATTGGTTATCACAGTGAGTACGTGGTTTGCTCGACCTGCAAATATTCCTTGGTAAACGGCAAGGTGTGTGGTATGGTGGCTGCAATGCAGCCACATACCACACACCGCACTGCTCTGCCCCACTAATCATGATTCACTTCGTGGATATGCGGTGATTTATTTAACGCCCTTTACCATAGTAAGACGTCATTCTCCCGCTAACATATTTTTCCAGCGCATCACATCTCGACTAGTTTAGATCAGGCGTACAAAGTGAAACAAATTCTTGCTCATACTGAAAAATACCGGAATTCACGTGTCGTACTATCAATAAATCAACGGAATTCATTGCCATCTAACATTGCCACTGTCAACGATGCTTAATCTTTTCAGTCAGCGCTTCACTCATTTTTCGAACGTCAGGGTATTTTACAATAGTTTTCCTTTTTGTATTAGCTACTGCATAAGGTGCCGGTTGTCGTTTTTATTAAAAAATGTCACAGTTTCGCCCTAAGGGCGAAGCAATGAATGCGATAGCAACACAGCAATGTCATACGATGTAAGGTGAGCGGCTTTGGTAGCAATATGAATTGTAGTAAACATGAGCTGATTAAGTAAGCAGGTGTGCTGCGGCGTAAGTAGACCGACATGAAGAGAGACTCGATGACCACGAGAAGGCGCGTGTGAAACGGTGGTGTTGATGAGAAGAGCTTCCTGTGGGCAGCGCGCGTGCGAAGGGACACACCTGTAGCGCTGCACTGCCGATCCGGGCAGCATTACATGTGTAGCGTGCGTTGGAAAATGTGGCCCGACTATTACTAACTGAATGAACAAGCGTGGTGTGAGCGCGCACAAACAAACATAAATAGATCACACTGAATGACTGCAGACAACGACTGTCAAAACGCTGGCAGCAAGCAGCGGGCGAAGGTACGTGCGGTCTATCGCTTCAACGGAAACTGAGCGTGCATAAAGGTCAGAGCCGTGTGGAGATAAGAGACGGTGCGGCGAGCGACGAGCGCGGTTGCTGGCAGAGGAAAAGTGCGCCCCCCCCCCCCCCCCCCCCCCCCCGCTCCCTCCGGCGCTGGCTGCCCGCTTCCGTGCTTGCGCGTG
Source organism: Dermacentor silvarum (assembly GCF_013339745.2). Lineage (NCBI taxonomy): Eukaryota > Metazoa > Arthropoda > Arachnida > Ixodida > Ixodidae > Dermacentor > Dermacentor silvarum. The sequence goes on along the minus strand of NC_051164.1, from coordinate 11,659,108 downwards.
GGAGAGATAAGAGACAGTGCGGTCGAGCGACGAGCGCGGTTGTTGGCACAGTAGAAGTGCCCCCCCCCCGCTCCCTCCGGCGCTCGCTTCCCGCTTCGTTGCTTGCGCGTGGGAGATTGAGTGCGTTCGCTCTCCGTGCTAGCGCGCGTACCCGCACGCTTCCGCTAGGGCATACGGCGCGCGGTGAAGATTTTATCTATACGGAACCTCACGGCGACGGCTACGGCGACGGCGACGCCGACGGCAGAAATTCGGTTGAAATGTCCATATAATTGCTATCGCAATAAAACAAAACACAGAAGTTATCCACCTGATGCTCTCATCGTTTTGTGAAGTGTTGTCTAGATATCCCTTCAAAAAAGTGTCACAGTTTCGCCCTAAGGGCGAAGCAATGAATGCGATAGCAACACAGCAATGTCATACGAAGTAAGGTGAGCGGCCTTGGTAGCAATATGAATTGTAGTAAACATGAGCTGATTAAGTAAGCAGGTGCGCTGCGGCGTAAGTAGACCGACATGAAGAGAGACTCGATGACCACGAGAAGGCGCGTGTGAAACGGTGGTGTTGATGAGAAGCGCTTCCCGTGGGCAGCGCGCGTGCGAAGGGACACACCTGTAGCGCTGCACTGCCGATCCGGGCAGCATTACATGTGTAGCGTGCGTAGGAAAATGTGGCCCGACTATTACTAACTGAATGAACAAGCGTGGTGTGAGCGCGCACAAACAAACATGAATAGATCTCACTGAATGACTGCAGACAACGACTGTCAAAACGCTGGCAGCGCAACGTACCTTCGCCCGCGCAGGTATGTGCGGTCTATCGCTGCAACGGAAACTGAGGGCGCATAAAGGGCAGAGCCGTGTGGAGATAAGAGACGGTGCCGGTCGAACGAACGACGACCGCGGTTGTTGGCAGCGTAGAAGTGCGCCTGCCCCCCCCCCCCCCCCCCCCCCCCCGCTCCCTCCGGCGCTGGCTTCCCGCTTCCTTGCTTGCGCGTGGGAGAGATAAGAGACTGTGCGGACGAGCGACGAGCGCGGTTGTTGGCAGAGAAGTGCCCCCCCCCCCCCCTGCTCCCTCCGGCGCTGGCTTTCCGCTTCCTTGCTTGCGCGTGGGGGATTGAGTGCGTTCGCTCTCCGTGATAGCGCGCATCCCCGCACGCTTCCGCTGGGGCATACGGCGCGCTGCGAAGATTTTATCTATACGGAACCTCACGGCGACGGCGACGGCGACGCCGACGGCAGAAATCCGGTTGAAGTGTCCATATAATTGCTATCGCAATAAAAGACGATTTGTATTGATGTGTCCGTGTCCAACGGCGATAAAATCGTCGCCGCGCGCCGTGCGCTGTGTGTGCGAGTGAAAGCTTGCAAGGGTGACCCGGCAACCGCAGCGTAATCTCGCGCACGCGAGAGAGGAAGGTGGCCGGAAGCGCACGGTCTTCGTTCACGCGTGAGGCACGGAGAGGAGGTGACGGAGACGGGAGGGGGGGGGGTGCGTTCTTCTTCCAAGGCTACTGCTCACGGAGCTATCTTGAAAGCGATATCTGCTATGGGCCGAAGAGGTCACCCGTAAAACGAGCAATCGCAGGCAATTGTGGGGCACGCAGTCTGCTAGCAGCTTCCGGTTCGACGGACGACGCGGCGGCATCGGCGGCATGCCCGGCGCACATGTTTTTCCACGTGGTTTCAACTGTCAGTCTTGCGAAGATTTCCATCCGCTTTGTCCACCAGCAATGTTGTACCATTCATGCAGCTGATTTCTAGGTTTCAGTTAACCCTGGGCGCGACGATGACGAGCCAAGAAAGGCAAGGATACGATTTTATTCATAAAGGAACTCCGGTTTTCGTTTCGGCGGCCTTTTTTGTTTCTGCCAGGTTTAGCTCTACGACGTTTGCCGTTGCTAGGACGCACTGTCACTGACTGCTCTGCCTTCGGGTCAGTCATACAGGTGAAAAAGTTATCGTTAACCGATAATTTATCAAGCGTATAGAATCATTACGTAGAAAATCGGTTGCTGAGGCGATGGCTATAGCGGTGCATGCCGTTCTGCGATCGTATATAGCTAGAAACCGATATCGTCGGTATAACGGCGCAGCTATAGCGCTGAAAATGATAACTTTGCGTGCTGTCAACGGCATTTCTCGGTCGAAACTCTAGGTTCATTTGAAGTGGTACGTAGTTAGATGTTCTCGCTTTTTTTGTGAAGAATGGCCGTATCGCCGTCATATGACGGCTGCGCATTATCTCTATCTGTACGGAAGGAGCTAACGAGGGCTAGTTGGTTACGAGTATTACTTTTTTTATTTTTTATGTATGTATCTTGCTGTGTCCCACTTAAATTCGTGCCGTAACACCTCGTTTCATAATACCTCTATATGTGCATTCGAGTACTGACGTAGTTCTGGTTGCCTGAGTCAATGTTAGAGAAAGAAATATCTTGGGGAATCATTCCGTCTCGGCCCTTACACAGCTAATCGCCGCCTGATAAGGGGCACGGTACGTTCATTTTCTTTTTGTTCACGGATGGTCTCGGCCTTGTTACAGTTTTGGAAGTGGCAGCCATTCCTCTGATGCTTGTGCACAGCTGACTCGGCAAGGATTGCTGCAAGGCAGTGGTTACATGCGTTCGCTTTTAACGTTTGAATTTGAACAGCCAACGGCTGAACAGCCGACGATGGTTTTGCTAGGTACCTGCAACCGGGTAATCTTCGAGTGGGGCAAAGTCGGACTGCAAGTGCAAATGGCTCAGTCAGCTGAAGCGTTGCGCTGCTGAGCACGAGCTCGCGAGATCAAATCCCAGCCCGGGGCCGCATTTCGATGGAGGCGAAATGCGAAAACGCCCGTGTGCTTGCGTTGTAGTGCATGTTAAAGAACCCAGGTGGTCAAAATTCATCCGGAGCCCTCCACTACGGCGTGCCTAAAAATCAGAATTGGTTTTGGCACGTAAAACCCCAGAAAGAAGAATGGACTGCAAGCTCATCAATGGAATTCAACGACGAAGCGGTGGCGGCGCCTGCGCTGACTCGAACCGGAAGCAGCTAGCAGACGGCGCATCCCACAATCCCTCGCTATTTTACGGGTCACCTAGTGCATTCACCGAGTGCCGGTAGCTTCGTATGCGCTGCACTTTCGACGTTTAGCTCGCACTGAAGCGGGAGCCAGCGCGAAGGCCAATTTGCTCGCTGCCGCTGGCGCGCTTTCTCACTCCAGCGTTTTGACGAGCTCCCGCGGTCATCGAGCGAGAAGAGTTCGTGTTTACCTGTGCGCGCGTGACACCGCGCTTGTTTATTTAGTTAGTAAGCGAATATTTACAAATTTATATGGCCGATAAACTACTATCCGTACTTCGTATAGCTGCCTACTAATTTGCTATCGTAATCGATGCTTCGCCTTTCGGGCGAAACTGCGACTTTTTTGTTATTGCCTATTCAACACCCACCACCCCCCCCCTATGTAAAGCCCTTTCGAACCTCTAGGGTATCGATATGAATAAATAAATAAATAAATAATTAATTAAGCCAGTTCCACGCTTGTGAAATGTGATGAAGCAGCGGAGCTCTGCAAGCGTGGGTGTATAGTGTAGTGGGTGTGACGCGCGCCTTCAGACCGTGTGTACCCAGTTTCCGAATCCCACCTCTCTTTCTTTTTTTTCTCTTCCTCTCTAAAAACATGAAATTTCTATCAGCAAATTTCTATTTATGCTCTTGGTTAGGCTGCGTAGTGCGAACAAAAAACTGCGCCTGGCGATGACGTCACCGCGCGTTGGCTAGCAACGCCTCGTTGCATAGCACGTCGTTTCGTTGCCTAGCAACGACGTCATTGCTCGGCGAGGTTACCACCCCCTCTCAGGTTACCCTCGCAACAGCGTGAGGTGCGGTCACGGTGTAAGATATATCATCATCATCATCATCATCATCATCATCAGCCTATATTTATGTCCACTGCAGAACGAAGGCATCTCCCTGCGATCTCCAATCACCCCTGTCTAGCGCTAGCGTATTCCAGCTTGCGCCTGCGAATTTCCTAACTTCATCGTCCCACCTGGTTTTCTGCCGTCCTCGACTGCGCTTTTCTTCTCTTGGTATCCATTCCGTAACCCGTAATCCACTCCGTATCCATTCCGTAACCCCCGATGGATAACCGGTGGACCTAATGGTCCACCGGTTATCCATCCTACGAATTACATTCTACGCATGCCCAGCTCGATGTATTCCGCTTAATGTCAACTATAACATCGGCTATCCCAGCTTGTTCTCTGATCCACACCGTTCTCTTCCTGTATCTTAACGTTACTCCCAAGATTTTTCGTTCCATCGCTCTTTGAGCGGTCCTTAACTTGTTCTCGAGCTTCTTTGTTAACCTCCAAGTTTCTGCCCCATATGTTACTAGCGGTAGAATGCAATGATTGTACACTTTTCTTTTCAACGACAGTGGTAAGCTCCCAGTCAGGATTTGGCAATGCCTGCCATATGCACTCCAACCCAATTTTATTCTGTAAGATATATACTCTTATATATCTTACACCGTGGGCGCGGCCAACGTATCCGGCGTTCGTCGGCCACGCCTTGCGCCGGACTAAAGTATGCTGGGCTTTCGCTGACGTGACGTCCCAGTGCAGAGCGCGCTAGCGCCCCAACGCTACGTCGGACTATAGGCCCTTTTTTCGGGGTGCGACTGTTTTCACAACAAATCCGTGAAGGGGCGGGGCCTCGCCATGATGACCTATCACCATTTTATTTTTTTCCTCTCTGTTTGGCGGCGCGGTCGGTGTGCAGCGCCTCAGTTCGGGTCAGCTCATTCCACGTGAGCGAGGAGTTGGCGCGCGCATCATATTCGCGGCGTGCGTCGTTTTGTTTCGGAATGCAACGATGAGCAAGCCTCCTGACCGACAGAAGGTGATCAAAAGTACCTCTTATTCCACGTAAGCGAGAAGTTGGCGGGCGTATCATATTCGCTGCGTGCGTTGTTTTGTTTAGCTTGTGAAAGCGCGGAATGCAACGATGAGCGAGCCTCCTGACCGACAGAAGTGATCGAAAAGTACCTCCAAGGGTTACATCATCATGTAGAAGGCTACTCCCATGGCTAAAAACATGTATTACCACAGAATTTTGTGGTGCCGGTGGCCATGGCGAGACTTAATGTGTGGACGTTTGGAAAGGACCCACACCGGAGGGAAAATCCCGCCTAATGTTGGCCTTTGCTGTCCGGTACTAGCTTTCCCAAGACGTCGCATGTGACGAACTATCTAGGGAAAAGCTATTGTTTCTTGTGTGAGTACATGTCTTTAGCTCCGTGGCCAGCCATTTAAATGATTACGTCAAAGAGCAACACTCGCAGAAAAAAAGAAAAAAAATAATACAAAAAAGAGAAAATCCACAAAGGACAAGTTAATAAACAATTAGACCCTCAAAAATAGTAATAATAAGAACGCGAGATCGAATCTGGAGAGGGAAGTGTAGATTCTTTAAGACCCAAAAGGACAATACATTAAACCCTCAAAAACAAAGGAAAGCGAAATCGAATCTCTTGGGGGAATCTGCATTCAGTCTAAACTTGCTTCCGGAATTTATTGAGGCAAATGAGGCTGCCGCGGAGGACACTTTCACTCAGCCAGGCTAAATCAGCCTGAGACAGACCCAAGGACCTGGCCAACTCAAGTTTCACGACATACCATACTCCTGGCTCCACATACCATACCCTGGGAGGAAAAGCACTTCCGAACGTCAAAGCATCCCCTCAAAACATCGTATTTTGATGCCTTTTGAGGTGCCTTATCTTTAAGGAACCCCACGTTCGCGTCCCAAACGACTGCAACGTCAACTACTAAAACCTCTCCATCAGACTCGATGACGAGGTCAGGTTTCAGCCTAGTGCCTTCCCGAATCGTAAGTCGAGGTTCTTCACGAACCACGACATCGGGGTTCTTTTCACGCACTAGGCGGACCACCTGTGTAGCCGCAAAGTTGTGTCGCTCGGTCTGCGCGAGGTGTACAGACTCGCACTCCTGCAGGATATGAAAGGTTGTTTCTTGCTTTTCGTGACACCTACGGCAGAGCCGTGATGTTGGGTCGCTACTCTGCTTGTTGGTCAGGGACCTTGTAGGATAGAGATTCGTCCTTCAAGCGTAGTGCTTTAAGACGATCACCCTCCTTCAAAAGCTTGGAATCGTGATAGAGCCAAGTATTGGCCATGGCCTGGTCATGATGTGGAAATAGATCCTTGTTATTATATTGTATTTGAGGTCGGACCACCACTTGTGAGATCCTCTTTGCAAGGCGGCATCAACCGCTTTAGGCGAAGTGATACCTGAGGAAACTTGAAATAGTTCAGAAAGTCTTTGGAAAGTCTTATTAAGTATACTATCAAATAGGTTGTCAACAAATGCGTCTCCCATTCGAAGGAGACGTGCAAGGCCCTTAAATTGAACTACTTGAGCTACTCTGTGAAGCTGTATGACCCCCAACCCCCCGCTCTTTGAAGGTAGCCAGATATGGATGTTGGGGAAACCTGGAGGAAGATGAAGGATCTTCTTGATCCATTTGCGAATTCAGGCGGTGAGTGTAGTGTTATCAAGTGCGCTTACTGATGTATAGCACGAGCAGGACGGCTTGCACGTGTCGCATTCTCGCTTACCAAGGCCGGTCATGTGACCATTTCCATTGACTTAGAAACCTGTAACACCGACCAATAAACGTTCTTTGGTTCAGCCACTACCTGCCAGCTAGGCGGCGTCATTTAAGTGGCGACGAGGATGGGATAGCGGTACGATGACAGCGAGGCCACCCGAGTTCGACGACACGACCAGTAGCTGGAGCACTTACCGTATTCGTTTGGAGGCCTTTTTCGAAGGCCACGCCATCACAGATGAAGGAAAACGACGTGCGCTTCTGGTGTCGGCACTGAGTGACAACGTTGTTCCCGTGCTTCAGGGGCAATGCCAGTCGGAATCGGTGAAGAGCCTGAGCTATGAGGCCGTCGTACAACACCTGGACAACTACTTCGATCCCCAAGCAAATGAGATTGCCGCCAGCTACGCTTTCTTTATGCGAAGCCAAGCGGAAGGCGAAAAGGTACGGGACTACGTCACCGATCTGAGACGCCTTGCTAAGGATTGCAATTTCGACAAGTTCCTGGACCGCATGTTGCGGGATCGGATTGTGTGCGGGATCCGTGATGAAGAAGCACGACGACATTTGCTGTCGCAAAAGAACTTAAACCTGGCGGAGGAGAGGCATTTGCTATAGCAGCGGAAACAGCCGAAGCAAATGTCCGGGCAATGCAAAAAAGCAGCTTCAACGACAACGGTGGTGCCAATTTCGTACAGAGGACCAGGATGAATCCGTGGAAATCTGGACACGGGCCTGGGTCCAGGACGAAGTCTACACAATGCGGGAGATGCGGCTCGAACCACGCTTCGGAAGTGTGCAGACACAAGAAAGCGACGTGTCACAAGTGCGGCAGAAAGGGACACCTGGCAAGGATGTGCACCAGCGGTCGCGGTAACTCCTCGGGGACGTACGCGGTGAAAGGGCCAGACGGAAGTGAAGAAGAAGAAATGCTGTACGCTTTGGTGTCTCACAGCTCTAGTAGCAACGACTCCGTACGACCGTTCGAAAAAGATTTTGTCTGGGAAGGCCGGAGGTTACGCATGCTGGTTGATACAGGGTCGGCTATCAGCGTCATTCCGAAGAGAGTTTTCAAGAGCCATCGGCAGTGGTGGCCGGCGCTGGAGAAGACTTCACTGCGCCTGTCGTGCTTCCTGGGGCCGCTGCCTGTCCTAGGCCGAATGACCATGAAAGTCAAATGCGGTAACACGCAAGTGGACAGCTCGCTGGTTGTAGTAGATTGCGACGGGCCTCTATTCTGCGGCCGGAACACCATCCAAGCCTTCCAGAATGCCGGCATGGCGCTACTGGAAGAATGCGCGCCGCAGAACGTAAATGTGCTTCATTGCGACGCAGCGATAGCGAAGCTTCTAGCAGAAGTCTCTGAAATTTTTTAAGAGCGGTTGGGTTGTTGCAAGGGGCCTCCTGTGTGCGGCACAGAAAAGAAGCCGCTATACCACGCTTTCTCAAGGCTAGACCAGTGCCGTACGCACTTCGCGAAAAGATGTCTGAAGAAATCGATCGCCAAGTGCAGGAAGGAGTGCTTTCGCCAGTGAGGGTTTCCGAGTAGGCTACGCGCGTCGTGCCAGTAGTGAAACGAAACGGTGATATCCGACTGTGCGGCGACTTTAAACTAACCGTGAATCCGGCAACACATTTAGAACAATACCCGTTGCCGAAGATTGAGGACATATTCGTGAGCTTAGGATTTTTTAGAGGTCCTTGGCTGCCGTCAACGAGAGGTATGCTGTGCGGACATCAAGAGACCTGAACAAGCTGGATGTAAGGCTGTATCGGCTGCTTCTTAATGTTTCGTCCTGCGCGTAGATTTATCATTGAAAAACGGCAGTAGTAATTTTAACCAGGGATTCAACCCGCCAGAACGACTTGTGTTCAGTTGAGGTTAGTGCGCAACACTAGACAACTGATTTATCTTGATTCACCTTTTTGAACATCGGGTTATCATTGTTGTGGTTGCCGGTTCAGAGCTTCCCTGGCACCGATTTATTTCGGTTTGAGTGGAGTATTGTTCTGGTTACCGCGACATGACCCGATCCTCAGAAATGTTGATAAACGTAAAAATAACTGAACTGCTATTTTTCGGTTTCAGTCATGATTAGAACCGCGCATGCAAGCTAATTGTGACTTTAAAAAATGAGAAAGTCTGCCCCTGTGCTCTTTACATATTTGCTCTGAATTCAAGACAGAGCTGCGCTTGGGCGTTTGTTTTGTATGCATCTGCGCTTTACTATGGTGGCCCTTCTAGCACCATAGTACAGCCTCACCGCAATTCGTGTCTCGTGTTGAGCACGATTGCTTTTTCAATGTTAAAAAACAAACAAAAAAACATGCGCAGATGCTTAGAAAGCAAACGCCCAAGCGCAGCTCTGAAGCATTTATGTAAAGAGCACAGGGGCAGATTTTATCATTTTCCCTGCACGGATTTGTTGTGAAAACAGTCGCACCCGTTTTTTTCGTAGGCGCCGCGATATTGTGGACACAGTGGCGCCGCCTATGAGCAGGCGCCATGCTGGCTTGAGTGAAAGCGTTGTTTTGCATGGCAGGTATACGTGCGGCTACAGTTGCGAGTGTTTTTTTTTTTCGTACTGGCGGGCTGTATTTCGCATGACTTGATATGTTCTACATCGGAAATGAATCTGTGAGATGTGCTGAGTTGAGTTAACCGGAGATGGCCAGAGTTCCTGCTGCCGGTGAGGCAGACAGTGCACCCGATCTAATGTGCGCGCCCGTGTGCGAGCCTACAATCAGCCTCGGAGGTGAGTCGCTCATTTTTTTTACAGCGTAAGCTGTTATGGGCTCATTTCAATAGCCGTTTCTGGTTGCGATGATGCCGCCGCCGCCCCGTCGCCGCTATCGCCGGAAATGCGAAAAAAAGTACCCGCTCTCCGCCGGGTTCGAGCCCAGGCCCGCTGCGTGGGAATCGCATACTTTACCACTGAGCCACGCAAACGCTTGCTATCACGTAGGAGAAAAATTTCCTTTATAAGCGCCCTGCGCCTCTGCGCCTGCGCGCATAAGCAGGCGCACAGGCGCAGACATGAGGTAAAAAATACTAGGAGGGAGCGTCACGTGATTTCGCTAGCATTCGCAAGCCAACCTCCTCTGAAGCCGCCCCTCCCTTTCTTCGGGGGCTCCGTGCGCGGTGCCTTTTGGGTACGAATAGGCCCACAAGGTTGCCGGAGCATTCGTGATTGCTTGGTACGTGGTAACTTCTAGTGGCGCTTGCCGTCACAGGCTTGGAGGCTCGTATGCGGGTGGTGGTTTTCTGCTACTGCGCGCGTCGTTCTTCGCTTCAAATGCGATGCCCTGAAACGTGGAGCAAGACTGTGGCGCCTGACTCATGAAGACAGAATATCTTCAAGGCGTCACTTGCGCTTACCACCGCGGTTAGTGGAGTTGCCAGCGCTCGCGGCTCGAAACCCGTCCAGACGCCCGAGTGTGGTCTATTTTTCCCACGTACTCAAGTTTCGTCAAATCAGCCCTTGTGCACCTTAAGCTGTGGTGCGTATTATCTTGCTAATTTTTCGTCCCGCTGTCTTGCACCTAGGAAGAAACGAGATGTCTTGAGGGACACTATATTGTCGCATTTTTGCTTAATAAAAGGCTCTGGTGTGCGTGTTTTATTTTGAGAGAAATAAATAGCATCAGCCTGCATATTCTAAACGCCGAAGTGGTCGCCGTTTATTCAGATTTAAGTGCACTATTTTGCAAGATTGTGTGGTGCGACGACGCTCTTGAGACGCGCCTCGGGATCCATTTTAGTTATCTAATAAAGAAAATGGACGGAATTTGTGCATTATCTAGAGTTTATTCAGCTGTTTCCGAATGCGATCGAGTATAGCTCCACAGCAGAATTATGTCCTAGAGTCAAACAGGGCTAGGGGGACCCTTCTTCCTGTGCTAGTGTGAAACGGCATGAAAACTGAATACATAGCGGCAAGGGAAAAATGGCAGCATTCATTTGCACTTGTGGATTCATTGCGTTGCTGGTGTACTTGTACTATGGAAAGCACATTTTTTGACAACAGTAATTGTTTCATTCTTTATTCAATGTTTATTGCACCTATAGAAGCCAGAAGATTTCACACAAATACAGAAGGAAGCCACATTTATAATTTAAATGAAGTACATTGCAAAGATAATACACAAGAGAAAATTATAAACAGCAAGTATGAAAACTTATTGTGCCACTGCTCTTCAGTATCAGTATTAGCATACTTGTATGCCACAGGACATTTGTATAATAATGTTATACAAAGTAAACTATATCACACGTAGTATTGATACTTTTAATAAAACTGGTCAATGGGATCAGCTGTCCTTGAATGTATCAGCAGTTTTGCTTACAATGCCTTGTATGCAACGCCTTCAATACAGGGCTATAATTGTATAATATTTATATCTGCGCTCTCCTCACAAATATCTAAAGGCTTCGGTGATTGTGCTTGTCAGAAAAATAAGCAATACATACGCAGAAATCGAAAAAAGAGTGGTAGTTCACAAAGTCAAAGTTGAAAGAATTGATGTGAGGTCAGACCCACAGACTATGTCAACATTAAAATACAATGCATTTTGCTGCAAGTAAAATGTACAACAAAGCTTATGTTGTATCACATACCTACAAAAAAGTTAGCACCGTCAAATCTGAACCAACACACCGCAAAATTAAGAGGCGACGGCTCTATTACGTTGTGAACCTCAAATGAATGGATATCTCACGGTGTTTAAAACACTCACTGAGTGGTATACACCAAAGGTTTGTGGTTACAGTGGATCTGGCCTCATAAAAGGCTATTGTAAAGCAAGAGAACAGAGTGAGCACAATAAATTATTTTGAAAATAATAACACCAACGGCATTCCAGGTGACAGTGGCAAATTTCCACAAAGGTTAGGTAAAAGACATACAGTAAAAACATTAAAAAAACATTGTCATCCTCAAGAGTATACTTAGGCTTACACATAATCCATTGAGAGCATTCACAGCATGTCGATGTCATCACACCGTTTGCTCTAGTGAAAGGTAGGCCAGCTACACTGTTTAGGCCACACTGTTTAGCTTGGGCTGAACAGAACAATTGTTTAGGCATAATTTGCATGCAGGTGATTCAAGCTACAGCATTCAGCAAGACAACAAGCATGTACTTGCACAATTTATAATAAGGTATCACATTTTCCCTCCATAAAAGTTTGACATCTGCATACAATGCTCTTGAAGAACATATGCACTTTACAATGTCACTCAAAAACAAATAAATGCCTTAACATAAAACCTGGTGGGACAGCTGAAGTTGATGGATAAAGAAATGAATTGTGTGGGCCATCATGAACACAATTCACCCACGAAGAAACTTATGTAGCAATTCTTCCTGTACTTCGAGCCGCAGGCACCCAAGCTCAGACACTCTGAATGTGGTCCTGACATTACTCAAGGTGGTCCTGACTGAGCTTGTAAGTCAGAAAATATGCCAATAGGCCATTTTCTTTAACCAAGTGGTTGTATCGACAGTTGTCTAAGCACACCACGAAGCGAATGAAGCCTGTCTTTTGGTTGGTCCCTGTCATTAGTTTACCACCTGCAGACTCCCTAAGTGAGCAAAAGTAGGCCTTCAGTTCTTTGACATACGCAATTACAGGAGCCACATTTTCAGGACACAGAGGCCTTTTCTATTCTTCTTGCCTTGGATGTCTTGAATTTAAAATATCAAATGCGTTGTTGACATGTGTGATAAACTATTCTGTTGACAAGGAATTTGAAAATTTTGACATTTTTTGAGCTCTGCATCTGCTACCGATTGACTAAACGTTTGAGCCAACAATGAGACTTTCATGGGCTGGTTTTTCCAGTTAATATGTGCCTGTCAAAGTTTGTTTGCCCAATGTAGGCCCTCTGTGTACTGGATTTCATGCAGCTCATCAATGTGTTTCAACAATATGAACTGTTTGTTCGTATCACAATAGCCTTTTTATCATACAGGGTGTGCCGCAGTAGCTTCAACATGTGACAGGGATCCAGCATGGCAAAGAGAAGCTTTTTTTGTCACTGGATGCAGAAAAGAAGCATCGAGCTCAGTCAGGTCCATCTTGCAGCCAAGGCTGTGCAGCAATGACAAATTCGCTGCAGCGCCATCGCAGGTCAAACTCACAATGTGTACACCTTTTTCATGAGCGAAGCTAGCAGCTTGCAGCCCCAAATTCTGCCTCTGCTCCCCCCCCTCAAGGCCATGCACTAGAAAGTAGCCAATCGGTAGCTTCCATCTGCCATTTATTGCACAAATCATTAAAACAAATGCATCTTTGGCAACTGGAAAGCTGTCATAATTGACGTCGATGCGCATATCAACATATCCATGGCACCTTTTTCCATCCCACACCACTTCTCTGAATGACCATCTCATCCACAACCAGACTGCATAATGTGGAGAGCCGTGCTTTACCTTCATAGCCAATGCAGTCATTGCCCTATTTGAAAAGCCAGCACCCCTATCAATGGATTGATATAATTTACACAGTGTCTTTGGATGCGGGAGGCATGTGATGAAAACAGCTCGTACATATCTGTATGCTCTAGGGGCATAAAAATGCAAAGTCAGTGCAAATGCCCTGAGCTCTGGCGAGTAAGCTGGTGAGATTGCTCACACCAGACTTATGTGGCAGTTGATGCATGAGCAAGTCTTTTTTTGCCCCGCCAAGACTCTGCATTATGGCGACATCCACACTTCCTAGAATGCGATTATCGGATAAATCTTCTATGACATCTTCGAGATGAGCAACCTTTTAAAAAGCCGTTGATGTAATTGCCATATATATATATATATATATATATATATATATATATATATATATATATATATATAGATGGATTGCCTACTTCTTGGTCGCAGTTTGTAATTTTGTAACGCCATACTTCATGCTTTAGAAACGCCTTTTCAGGCGTGTCTTCTACTGGCTGTGGCTGCAAAATATCGCACGCTGTAACAGGTGCATGAGCAACTGACATGACACAAATCACGTACGCGGAACAAAGTACTTAATTGTTGTGGCATACAGTCTTGTGCAAGCTATGAAGAATATAATGCTTAATTTTAGGTCATTACCTTGCTCACGACGGTCCAACAATAACATTTGCTGTGGAATGGATTTACACAACATTTTCAGAGTCATGCAAAAGGCCTTGCATGATTTGTGCATGCTTTCCCTACACACCGCATCCCCTTGTGTAGGAAAACTATGTTCGATCTAAGTGTGCTTGTAAAATACACATACAACTAATTGAATCTAGGCGAAAATGGAGCTGTAGTAACTTCGCAGTACATGTTTCACACAAAATAATCATAGACATAGCTGTAACACATACATAATGTAATGTAATGCCCCCTCTGTAATGCCTCCGGGCCTTCAGGGTACTACTAATAAATGAATGAAAATGATGTTCACTCCTGTAATTTAAAGTAAAACTGTGTTATTTGCTCTCAACTGTCATTTACCTGTTGTTTAACATATTGTTATGGGTTGTTCTGTTAGGAGAGGGTTTATTGTGACACGACGTACCCGACGGTCTTGAGCGCCAACCTAGCTTCCGTGACTCCTTGGCAAAATGTCCTCTTCTTTCACGCCTCTTATCTGCGTCCCACTACAGCTTATGGCACATACCCAAATAACACAAGACCTTCACGCTTGTAACACATCTCCCCGCGCAGACGAAGCCCACCGGGTAAGTCAAACAGCATCTCGAGAGTTAAAGGTCTTCAAGCGGGCAACATGAGTCACTTCAGTCTTTGAAGAGCGTCGACCATTTTAATGGAGGCGTGCTATACGGTAATTCAATTCGCTTATACGCTCTAGAACAACATAAGGTCCAACATAGTGTACCAGTAGTTTTTCGCACAACCCATGTTTTATTGTCGGCGTCCATAGCCACACTAAGTCACCTGGATCATATGTGACGTGTCGGCGTCGGAGGTCGTAACCGTGCCTTTGAGCGATCTTGTGAAGCAAGAGTGTGCAAATAAGCAAGGCGTCGGGCTTTTTCTGCACGACAGATGGTCTCAGATATGCAGGCATCATCGTGGTTCATAAATGGGAATATTGTATCAAGGGTATAACGTGGCGGCCGGGCGTAAAGGAGAAAGAGGAGGCTGTAGCCGGTA